>NC_057800.1:329592335-329616961 GCF_018294505.1 Triticum aestivum | reverse complement strand
CGAAAAATCACTATAATGGCGAGTGTCTCAAAACTCTTCTTAGCTCAAACTGACAGGATGGGCACGAAATTTTTTCGACCAATTTTTTTTTTTGACTGGCCGGACCCAAAAACTGGAAACGGGTCAAAAAAAACTTCCTATAATGGCACCTGTCTCAAAACACTCAGAAACACCTAAAAATAGGATAGCCAGAAATTTTTTCGAAAAATGTGTTTTCGATTTTTTTTTTTCCCGAAACCTACTCCGGCAAGGAAACACGAATCGGAAACTAGATGGATCTCGAAAACAAACCTAATAAGCAAGGAAATCGGATTGGTGGTGGATATATGGTGGTGGTATATGGCAGCGGTGGTGGTAGCGGTGGTAGTATATGGATATGGATCGGTGGTGGTATATGGACACGGATTGTTGGTGGTATATGGATACGGATTCGGAGCGGTGGTGGTAGATGGCAGGGGCGATGATGATGGTGCGGCGGCGGCGTGACAACTTATGACCAGAACTCGAAACTCTAAAAGACTAGACTCTAAGACCAGCAACTAGAAACGACGATGCAACCGCAAATTCAACAAAGCAAAACCCTAAAAAGATTATGCAAAGGCTCGGATTGGTTCGGATATGATGAACTAACCCTAATTTTTTTGTGTGGCTTTTTCGTGGACTATAGGTATGAAGAACAGACTCGATCTAAACTACGAAAAACTGTAAAATCTCACCGAGCAACCTGGAAATCTGATACCACTTGATAGAGGCAAAGGTGTCCCGTCTTTCGATGAGATGATGGATATCGCTTTGGTGGCAGTCGACTTTGACGATCCGACTACGAACGTGCGTGGACGTCGCGCCTTAGCAATCGCTAAACCAACTCCGAGAGGTTATTGACCATGCCGGAGCACGATCAACCTGACCACGAGGGTCTGTTTCCTGCGAGCAAACGAAGAACAAGCAAGAAACTGAGATTGCAATCTGGATATTGCGAATATAAGATGAAAGCTTTATTGATCAAGGTGGGGTTCTGTGACGCCTTTGTCTGGTCGTTAAACACAAACGAAGTACGCGAAGTTGCAGCTATGGCGAACTTTTAATCTAAACAAAACCCGAAATCTAAACGATGCCCTAAGGGCTGTATATATGGAGGAATAGGGGGGAATTTCGTGGCCCTTGGTGGAGGGGTCCGAAATCAACCCTATCTCTTGTTTCCCCACACATATGGACTCTAAAAATAGCCTATACTTATGTATTTCGAAATTACATGGGCCTGGCCCAATAATAAGGATATGCAGCACCTAAAATAGCCTCGGGACGAAATTTATGAAGTGGCATCTTGTATATTTCGTCCAAGGCTTCATGCACCCATTATGGTGGCTTCAAAGACCTGAAATCATCACTTGTAACTCCGTTCTTGTTCCCCTTGCGCATGCCATCATCTCCATGCTTGTTCTTGCTCCAATGTTCATCCTTCTCCAAGCTAGGCCCTTCATTTGTAGGCAAAACAAATGTATCCAATTTAGGCAGCATCATATTCTCATGAACATTAGAATCATTACCAAGAAACGAAAGTACCTGGTAATTTAGTTGGCGTGCACGAGCTCTAGTAATTGGTCCAGTATGTATAGCAGCAAGGGCTATGGGTGTAACAATTGTATTGATGTCCTCATCACAACATGTACACCTTGTCTCTTTTGTTAGCCACATTTCAGATTAAGCAATGCCGAGGACGGCTTTGTTTTCAAAAAGGGGAGGATGATGAGGACATGACTACCTTGGATACGACCAAAAATATTGCATACATGCATATTTGTCAGGTGATTTCTAATGCAAACTATTCGATAGTCTATTTATGTTATCCAGAACAAAAATACTTCACACACTTTTGTGTTTTGTCTAATTGCAGGTGTATGGGACATTTGTACAATCCACATATGAAGATAAGGGAAAAGGAGATGTTTAGGTTGTGTTCAAAAAGTCCTCTCACGTCACTTTTGGGCCAAGAGAAGATAGAGTCCAAGTCTCTCACGTTCTGGATTCAGATTCGGACTGCACAGACATACCTGACTCAAAACGCCAACAACTTTTTCATACGGACTCCGAATTGGGTGATTCTTTTTTTTGTTGGAAACTAGATTTCGTGCTCTTCCCAACCCAATTGGATTCACCTTCAAATTCGTCCGAAGTGTTGAGTTACGGATGAAACAATCTGACGTTGCAGCAGAATCCGAGTCAAACTACAAGCCCAAAGGTGTTGCATCACCTCCACTTGGGCCCATGAGCCTTGTACGACCTAGGGTTAGTTTTAGGCTGCCTTCGGACGTCCTCCCATCTCCTTGGCCGCCACCCCTTGCTCCTATATAAGTAGATCCATCTAGTAGATTTTTCTTGGGGATTTGTTTAGTTAAAAGTTAGCCATTGCAACTTCGTGTACTTCGTTTGTGTCCAACGACCAGACCAAGACCGCTTCCGGATCCCCACCATTATCAATACTTCATATATATTCGCAATATTTAGATTGCTTTATCATATTCTTGCTCGTTCTTCGATTGCTTGCAGGAATAGACCTTCGTGGTCAGGCTGATCATGCTTCCAGCATCGTCAGTAACCTCAAGAGATTGGTTTAGCGATTGCGAAGGCGCAACGTCGTGCACGTTTGTAGTCGGATCGTCAAAGTCGTCTCCACCAAATCGATAGTTATCATCTCATCGAAAGATCGGGACCCTCGCCTCTATCAGAGCTTGAAGTAGAACAAGTTTTTAGTCACCATGATTTTTCTGAACTTGAGAGAGTACGAGCTACCACTAGAGCATTTACTGGTTTTGCTTCTGTTTGGTGGAGTGTACATTGTAAGAAAAACATTGATAACCAACCCACAACTTGGAAAGTTTTGGAAAGCTGTAATGAGACAACAATTTTTTCCTCCTTACTATCATCGTGAATTGCGTCGCAAATTGGAGCAATTAAAACAAGGCAGCAACACTGTTCATGCTTACTTCCAAGAGTTCAAATCTTATATGCATCATTGTGACATAGAAGAATCTGAGGATGATACAATGAATAGATTTTTTTGGTGGTTTGAACCATGATATTCAGGCAAGATTTTAGTATATTCCTCGTTGCATTACTGGTATATATGTCCGTGCTTGTCCCTTTGAGAGACAGATATAGGAGGATACATTGGGTGACTACAATAACTACTATTCCAGTTCATGCTCACCACCGCCGGTTGGTTACTCCACCGTTGCACCAACTAGAGCAGCCCCACCTTGGATTATGAGCGCGATATCTTCTCAAGAGTATGGTACATTGTCAACGTCCCTACCTACATCAGCTACATCTCTGCGACAAGGTAACAGTAAAGGTATTGATGATATAACTTCACATGAGAATGATGCACGCCTAGTTAACTTGAATGCATCATGTGTTGCGTTACCTATTGATTTGAGCACACCACCTATTTTAGAGACTCTTGTTACTGTCATGAATGCATCATGTGATCAAACAACTGAAATATTAACAATTTTGAGTGCACCCATTGAATTAACTGTTGATGCAAAAGAATCAATGTTTAATCATTTTGATATGACCTCTAATCTTGATGATGATTCTGTGTCCAATGACTTATTGCATGTTTGCTTATTTAAGAATGTTGTAGCATGTAAATTTGATGCAAGTAAGGTTTATTCATCGAAGTTAGGATGGTTTAATGATGAACATTGCCAATCCTTTGAAATGAATAGGGGCTTCACTTATATGTGCAAACTGAGTTGCAATATTTTCATGCCTTCTACTTCTTATGATAATTTTTTGGCTTTAGATTTTATGAACAATGAAAGTTACTCATGTATACATGTGTCATATGTGCAAAAATCAAGGGAAGTTAAAATGGATGAAATATACATATAAAACATGTACACCTTGTCTCTTTTGTTAGCCACATTTCAGATTAAGCAACGCCGAGGACGGCTTTATTTTCAAGAAGGGGAGGATGATGAGGACATGACAACCTTGGATATGACCAAAAATATTGCATACATGCATATTTGTCAGGTGATTTCTAATGCAAACTATTCAATAATCTATTTATGTTATCCAGAACAAAAATACTTCACACACTTTTGTGTTTTGTCTAATTGCAGGTGTATGGGACATTTGTATAATCCACATATAAAGATAAGTGAAAAGAAGAAGTTTAGGTTCTGTTCAAAAAGTCCTCTCACGTCACTTTTGGGCCAAGAGAAGATAGAGTCCAAGTCTCTCACGTTTTGGATTTAGATTCGGACTGCACAGACATACCTGACTCAAAACGCCAACAACTTTCTCATACGGACTCCGAATTGGGTGATTCTTTTTTTGTTGGAATCTAGATTTCGTGCTCTTTCCAACCCAATTGGATTCACCTTCAAATTCGTCTGGAGCGTTTTGTTATGGACGAAACAATCTGACGTTGCAGCAGAATCCGAGTCAAACTACAAGCCCAAAGGTGTTGCATCACCTCCACTTGGGTCCATGAGCCTTGTACGACCTAGGTTTAGTTTTAGGCTGCCTTGGAACGTCCTCCCACCTCCTTGGCTGCCACCCATTTCTCCTATATAAGTAGATCCATCTAGTAGCTTTTTCTTGGGGATTTATTTAGTTAAAAGTTAGCCATTGCAACTTCGTGTACTTCGTTTGTGTCCAACGACCAGACCAAGACCGCCTACAGATCCCCATCATTATCAATACTTCATATATATTCGCAATATTCAGATTGCTTTATCATATTCTTACTTGTTCTTCGATTGCTTGCAGGAATAGACCTTCGTGGTCAGGCTGACCGTGCTTCTGGCATCATCAGTAACCTCAGGAGATTGGTTTAGCGATTGCTAAGGCGCAACATCTTGCACGTTTGTAGTCGGATCGTCAAAGTCGACTCCACCAAATCGATAGTTATCATCTCATCGAAAGATCGGGACCCTCGCCTCTATCATGCTTCCTCTAATGGGTATACTCATATTTTGGCTGCCGTTGATTATGTTACTAATTGGGTAGAAGCTACTCCAACTAGTAGTGCTGATCACAACACCTCTATTAAAATGCTTAAGGAAGTTATTTTCCCAAGGTTTGGAGTCCCTGGATATTTAATGACTGGCGGTGGTTCACACTTTGTTCATGGTGCTTTCCGTAAAATGCTTGCTAAATTTGATGTTAACCATAGAATTGCATCACCCTATCATGCTCAATCTAGTGGTCAAGTTGAGCTTAGCAATAGAGAAATAAAATTAATTTTAGAAAAAACGGTTAATATGATCCGAAAGAATTGGTCCAAGAAATTAGATGATGCACTTTGGGCCTACAAAAAAGCATATAAAAATCCTATGGGCATGTCTCTTATAAAATGGTTTATGGAAAAGCTTGTCATTTGCCTCTTGAGTTAGAACATAAAGCATATTGGGCAATAAAAGAACTCAACTATGATTTCAAACTTGCTGGTGAAAAGAGATTATTTGATATTAGCTCACTAGATGAATGGAGAACCCAAACTTATGAAAATGCCAAATTATTTTTTTAAAGTTAAAAGATGGCATGACAAAAAATCCAAAAGCGAGTATTTAAAGTTGGAGATATGTTCTTTTGTACAACTCTCGTTTTAGATTCTTTGCAGGAAAATTTCTCTCCAAATGGGAAGGAACATATATTATCGAAGAAGTCTACCACTCTCGAGCTATCAAAATAAATAATGCTAAAGGTGCTGACCTGAAGGTTGTTAGTGGGCAAAGAATCAAACACTATATCTCAAGTATGCCTATTAATGTTGAAAGCAATATTATCCAAACTAAAGGAACACATAAAATAAACCTTCCGGAACACTCCAGAACCGTGAATAAAAGAGGTACGTGATACAGTAAGTAAACGAACTTCGAAAAATCCATAAAATATTTTTTGTCAGTTTTGGAATATTACAAAAAATAGGAAAATAATAAACCACCCAGAAGGCAACCAAGGAGGGCACAAAACACCAGGGCACGCCTTGCTTTCCTGGCACGCCCAGGTGGGTTGTGCCCACCTCTGGTACCTTCCGGACTCCGTTTTTCTCTCGTTTGCTTGTTTCCCAAGATAAAAAATCTTTATATACCCCCAAACCTATTGACCACCATATCGCGGAGAAGTCTCCTGTTCTTCTTTCTCGATGTTTTTCTGATAGATCTAAAAATATGTCGTCTCAAGATTCGGAGGAGGATTGCCCAGTTTCTTATCAGCCTATGGATAAAAACATCTCCAGGGACACCTATCCATGTATATGGTTCATAGATGAGGAGAATGAAGATGAACCAGTCCCTCCTCGTTTCAAGCTGGAAAGCAAGGAGGCCTTATACAAGAGGATAATAAAGTTGAGATAGAGAATGAGGATCTCATAGATACCATTTTTAGCCTCCTACACAAGCTAGATAAGCTCGCTACTACCTCATCAGCACCACCACCATCACCTTATTCACCACCAAAGGACTCTTGAGTATCGGGTATGGGAACTCCACTTGGGTTGTGCCAAGCTTGGGGGAGGTGCCCCGGTATCGTATCACATCATCTCTTTTGCCCTTATTTATCTTAGTTTGATCTTTAGTTATCTTTTCAATTAGTTGAATAAAAGTTTAGTTCGATCCTTTTCGAGTGTTTTTGCTTAGTGATCCATCTATCTTTGTATTCGTGTGCGAGATATATAATAAAGTTAGTTCGAGTTTTGCTTTCTTTACTCTTATGTTTCAATCAAAATAAAAAGGAAATAATTAAAAAATATCATATGCTAATCTTATGGTAAGTAATGACATCACATAAGGAAGAGTATAAGTAGTAAAAATTTATTGGAGATTGACAAACATAGCATCGGTCAATGGTGCAATTCATGAAAGAATTAATAAGGGAAGAGAAGATTCACATGTGATAGAGGCGAGGGTCCCGATCTTTCGATGAGATGATAACTATCGATTTGGTGGAGACGACTTTGACAATCCGACTACAAACGTGCACGACGTTGCGCCTTAGCAATCGCTAAACCAATCTCCTAAGGTTACTGACGATGCTGGAAGCACGGTCAGCCTGACCACGAAGGTCTATTCCTGTAAGCAATCGAAGAACGAGCAAGAATATGATAAAGCAATCTGAATATTGCAAATATATATGAAGTATTGATAATGGTGGGGATCCGGAAGCGGTCTTGGTCTGGTCGTTGGACACAAACGAAGTACACGAAGTTGCAATGGCTAACTTTTAACTAAACAAATCCCCAAGAAAAAGCTACTAGATGGATCTACTTATATAGGAGCAAGGGGTGGCGGCCAAGGAGGTGGGAGGACGTCCCAAGGCAGCCTAAAACTAACCCTAGGTCGTACAAGGCTCATGGGCCCAAGTGGAGGTGATGCAACACCTTTGGGCTTGTAGTTTGACTCGGATTCTGCTGCAACGTCAGATTGTTTCATCCGTAACTCAACACTCCGGACGAATTTGAAGGTGAATCCAATTGGGTTGGGAAGAGCACGAAATCTAGTTTCCAACAAAAAAAAGAATCACCCAATTCGGAGTCCGTATGAAAAAGTTGTTGGCGTTTTGAGTCAGGTATGTCTGTGCAGTCCGAATCTAAATCCAGAACGTGAGAGACTTGGACTCTATCTTCTCTTGGCCCAAAAGTGACGTGAGAGGACTTTTTGAACACAACCTAAACTTCTCATTTTCCCTTATTTCATATGTGGATTGTACAAATGTCCCATACACCTGCAATTAGACAAAACACAAAAGTGTGTGAAGTATTTTTGCTCTGGATAACATAAATAGATTATTGAATAGTTTGCATTAGAAATCACCTGACAAATATGCATGTATGCAATATTTTTGGTCGTATCTAAGGTAGTCATGTCCTCATCAAAGTTCAGAAAAATCATGGTGACTAAAAACTTGTTCTACTTCAAGCTCCCAAGCTAGATAAATAGCAGGATTAAATCTACCCTCAAATGATGCTAAAGAGATAACCTGACCATATGCTTGTGTGTGTTGTCCCAACTCTCGTGATGGTGAAGATGTGTCCGTCGTCCAAAAACTTCTATCTCTGGAACCTGTCATGATTAGTAGAAATAAGAACCAAAATTCGAGAATAATGTTCCTATGAACTACTAGGATGTGGTTGTAAAGTGCTCACAGTAAAGCAAATATCAATATCTTACAAGTTCTTACCATGCAGCAAGTGGTGAGAGGCAACCAGCGGTGTCAAATAACTCTGAAGATTGTGTAAAGCGATTGCCAGGGGAACGTGCGTATACACGGTGTAGAAATATGTGGAGCTGGGTTTGCTATATATGGTAGCAAAAGATTAGCAATAATCAATTCAGAGATGCAATGTTGAATAAACGCTCAACGACGGTACTGTGCTGGTCCTAGGCTAGACCGAACTAGAGACGCGAGCCTAGAACACTAATGAGGTCACGTCGTAGCACAACTAGCATCAATGAAGGATACTAAGTAGCTCTGGACAGCAAGATATAAGTGAAGATCACAATGGCAGTAAAGATAATGATATGAAACAACAGCCAAGCAGGATATATCAACAACTTTGTCTCCAACTTTCCTCTGAAAAAGTTTGTGCCGATTTTTTTGATTTTTTTGTCAAAAATGGTATTGACTCAAGCTTTAAAACACAAAAGGAATCACTCAATTTCGAGTTGATATGAGGAGTCAAAAAATTCGAAAACTGTCCTGAAAAACTAGAATAAGCTGTGTTCATGAACTTCGGAGGGCAAAAAGACCTATTTAGAAGCCGATTTTGAGGTGCCAAATATTGAACTAGCTTCTTCAACTATTTAGATGCGGCTCGTCGCTAGCTTTCGTTTGAGTACTCGCGGAGGCAAAACGGACTTCGTATGAGGAAGTTATGCCAGTTTTACTGAACAGTGCACAAAACAGATTTCAATCCGAATTCAACTACGAGATTGAGTCTAAAAAGATCCGAATTTTGTTTTTTTCTTCTCTCTTTTTTTTCCTCACACTTTTTTTTTCTTTCTCTCATTTTTTTTCTCTGACTTTTTTTCTTTTTTTTCTCTCGTTTTTTTTCTCTCTTTTTTTCTCCCTCTTTCCAAAACAAACTAGATAAGATGCAGATTGGATCAAGCGAAGATGTGAACGATCTCAACTATTATTTTGACAATGAATGGTGGGTAGCACGTGGTGGAAATTGATGGATGGGTGGTGGACAGTGGAAGTGATGAGGACATCAATACCATTGTTACACCCACAGCCCCTACTGCTACATATACGGGACCAATTACTAGAGCTCGCGCACGCCAATTAAATTATCAGGTACTTTCGTTTCTTGGTAATGATTCTAATGTTCATGAGAATATGATGCTGCCTAAATTGGATACATTTGTTTTGCTTACAAATGAAGGGCCTAGCTTGGAGAAGGATGAACATTGGACCAAGAACAAGCATGGAGATGATGCCATGCGCTAGGGGAACAAGAACGGAGTTACAAGTGATGATTTCAGGACTTTGAAGCCACCATAATGGGTGCATGAAGCCTTGGACAAAATATACAAGATGCCACTTCATAAATTTCGTCCCGAGGCTATTATAGGTGCTGCATCACCTTTTTATTGGGCCAGGCCCATGTAATTTCGAAATACATAAGTATAGGCTATTTTTAGAGTCTGTATGTGTGGGGAAACAAGAGATAGGGTTGATTTCGGACCCCTCCACCAAGGGCCACGAAATTCCCCCTCTCTTCCTCCATATATACAGCCCTTAGGGCACCGTTTAGACTTTGGGTTTTGTTTAGATTAAAAGTTCGCCATAGCTGCAACTTCGCGTACTTCGTTTGTGTTCAACGACCAGACAAAGGCATCACAGAACCCCACCTTGATCAATAAAGCTTTCATCTTATATTCGCAATATCCAGATTGCAATCTCAGTTTCTTGCTTGTTCTTTGTTTGCTCGCAGGAAACAGACCCCCGTGGTCAGGTTGATCGTGCTCCAGCGTGGTCAATAACCTCTCGGAGTTGGTTTAGCGATTGCTAAGGCGCGACGTCCTCACACGTTCGTAGTCGGATCGTCAAAGTCGACTGCCACCAAAGCGATATCCATCATCTCATCAAAAGATGGGACACCTTTGCCTGTATCAAGTGGTATCAGATTTCCAGGTTGCTCGGTGAGATTTTACAGTTTTTCGTAGTTTAGATCGAGTCTGTTCTTCATACCTATAGTCCACGAAAAAGCCAAAAAAAATTAGGGTTAGTTCATCCCATCCGAACCAATCTGAGCCTTGCATAATCTTTTCTGTATTTGCTTTGTTGAATTTGCGGTTGCATCGTCGTGTCCAGTTACTGGTCTTAGCGTCTAGTCTTTTAGAGTTTCGAGTTCTGTTCACAGGTTGGCACGTCGCCGCTGCCATATATCACCACCGCATCATCATCATCGCTGTTGCCATATACCACCACCACTTGTTCGTAGTCTGTAGGGTCATATTCTTGTGTGTTTCTATTGCTGCTAACCATGCCAGGATCACAAGCCGACGAGATTGACTGGGAGAATTTATCGAACAAGGAGCTTCATGATAAGTTTCAGCAAATGATGACTGAACAGGTGCAAGATGTGCTGAACAATTTTGAAGAGGCCATGGAGAAGATCACTGGCCTTGAGAAGACGTTCGAAACAAAGCTCGATAACAAGTTTAATGAATTGCTCGCGCGTCTTCCACCACTACCACCCGCTGCACCTAACGCACCTCTCCAACAACAACAACAACGACTACCTCCACGTCGCGAAACAGACCTCCGCCGAGCAAGCCGTGTTCCTCTTGCGTTTGGCCAAACTGTTGGTGCTGCTGTTGATACTTCTGTGGCTCCTGCTGCTGATGCGGAGGAGGATGATTATGTGGGAGATTATGAGGATGAGGTTGATCAAAATCAGCACTACGTGCAGCCACTTGTACCACCACCAGCAGGTCGACCTCAGGTATATATTCGTAATGGTAGGCCTGCACCACCACCTCAGGTATGAGATGATGTCCATATTCCTAAACTAAAATTGAATATTCCACCATTTGAGGGTAGATATGTTCCTGATATATATCTTACTTGGGAGTTAGAAGCTGAACAACGATTTACATGTTTACAATATCCTGAGGAGAGACGAGTTGCTGCTGCTGTTTGTGCTTTCACTAGTTTTGCATGTGTATGGTGGTCTGAACATTGTAGATTATATCCTATTCCAACTACTTGGGCTGCTTTGAAAACTGCTATGCGTACTCGTTGGGTTCCACCATATTATCAACGTGAATTGCTTCAAAAATTGCAGCGTTTAAGACAAGGGAAAAATTCTGTAGAAGAATATTATCAGGAATTACAAACTGGCATGATTAGATGTGGTATTGTTGAGGAGAATGAAGCTATGCTTGCACGTTTTCTGGGTGGATTAAATAGAGAGATTCAGACCATTCTAGACTATAAGGAGTATACTAATATCACTCGTTTATTCCATCTTGCTTGTAAAGCTGAACGTGAAGTGCAGGATCGACAAGCATTGGGGCGAACTAACTTTTCTGCAGGCCGACCTTCATCATGGACACCACGTGCATCTTCTACTTCAACTGCACCAGCACCTCCATCCGGTGCCACCTCCGGCCGTGATACAAGAAAACAGGCACAACCACCATTATCTGCCAAGAGCGCACCTGCGGGGCCTGCACAGCGTTCTTCTTCTTCCATGGCATCAACAGGGCACACAAGTGATATTATTTGTCGTCGTTGTAAGGGAGGAGGTCATTATGCGAGAGAATGCAAATCTCCGCGTGTGATGATTGCTACCGCGGATGGTGGATATGAGTCTGCTAGTGACTATGATGAGGAGACTTTGGCTCTTATTACACGTGAAGAACATGGTGGAGATGATTCTGATCATGAGACGCAATACATGGCTCCTGAAGACGCTGACAGGTATGAATGTTTAGTTGCTCAACGTGTTTTGAGTGTGCAGATCACACAAGCTGAGCAAAATCAGAGGCACAATTTGTTCCATACCAAGGGACTTGTGAAGGAATGTTCTGTGCGCGTCATCATAGAGGAGGGAGCTGCAACAACTTGGCTAGCATGGAGATGGTGGAGAAGCTTTCTCTCACCACAAGACCACATCCACATCCTTACTACATCTAATGGTTCAACAACAGCGGCAAGGTTAAGGTAACACGTACTGTTCGTGTGCATTTTAGTATCTCTACATATGCTGATTATGTTGATTGTGATGTGGTACCTATGCAAGCATGTTCCTTATTACTTGGTAGACCATGGCAATTTGATAAAAATTCTGTACACCATGGTAGAAACAATCACTATACTCTTGTTCATAAGGATAAAAATATTACTTTGCTTCCTATGACTCCTAATTCCATTTTGAAAGATGATATTAATAGAGCTAATAAAGCAAAACAGGAGACGAATAAGAGTGAAAACCAGATTGTGGCAAAAGAATTTGAGCAACAAATGAAGCCTAATAATAAACCATCTAGTGTTGCTTCTGAAATTAAATTGAAAAGTGCATGTTTATTTGCCACCAAATCTGATATTGATGAGCTAGATTTCAGCAAATCTGTTTGCTATGCTTTTGTGTGCAAAGAGGCATTATTTTCATTCGAGGACGTGCCTTCCTCTTTGCCTCCTGCTGTCACTAACATTTTGCAGGAGTTCGCTGACGTCTTTCCACAAGACGTGCCACCGGGATTACCGCCTATTCGAGGGATTGAGCATCAGATTGACTTAATTCCCGGTGCTTCACTGCCAAACCGTGCACCATACCGTACCAATCCAGAGGAGACAAAGGAGATTATGCGTCAAGTACAAGAGCTTCTCGACAAAGGTTATATACGCGAATCCCTTAGTCCTTGTGCTGTTCCTATTATTCTAGTGCCGAAAAAGGATGGTACATCATGTATGTGTGTTGATTGTAGAGGCATTAATAATATTACTATTCGTTATCGTCATCCTATTCCTAGGCTAGATGATATGCTTGATGAATTGAGTGGCTCTACAATATTCTCCAAAGTTGATTTGCGTAGTTGATACCATCAAATTCGTATGAAATTGGGAGATGAATGGAAAACAGCATTCAAAACTAAGTTTGGATTATATGAGTGGTTAGTCATGCCTTTTGGGTTAACTAATGCACCTAGTACTTTCATGAGATTAATGAACGAAGTTTTACATGCTTTCATTGGACGATTTGTGGTAGTTTACTTTGATGACATATTGATTTATAGCAGATCTTTGGAAGAACATTTGGAACATTTACATGCTGTTTTTATTGCTCTACGTGATGCACGTTTGTTTGGTAACATTGGGAAGTGCACCTTTTGCACCGACCGAGTATCTTTTCTTGGCTATGTTGTTACTCCACAGGGAATTGAAGTTGATAAAGCCAAGATTGAAGCTATTGAGAGTTGGTCGCAACCCAAAACGGTCACACAAGTGAGGAGTTTTCTTGGCCTCGCTGGATTCTATAGGCGTTTTGTGAGAGATTTCAGCACCATTGCTGCACCTCTCAATGAGCTTACAAAGAAAGATGTACCTTTTCTTTGGGGTACCGCACAGGAAGAAGCCTTCTCGGTATTGAAAGATAAGTTGACACATGCTCCTTTACTCCAACTTCCTGATTTTAATAAGACTTTTGAGCTTGAATGTGATGCTAGTGGAATTGGATTAGGCGGTGTGTTATTACAAGATGGCAAACCTGTTGCATACTTTTCTGAAAAATTGAGTGGGCCTAGTCTGAATTATTCTACTTATGATAAAGAATTATATGCTCTTGTTCGGACTTTAGAAACATGGCAACATTATTTATGGCCCAAAGAATTTGTTATACATTTTGATCATGAATCTTTGAAACATATTAAAAGTCAAGCTAAACTGAATCGTAGACATGCTAAATGGGTTGAATTCATTGAGACTTTTCCTTATGTCATTAAACACAAGAAGGGAAAAGAAAATGTTATTGCTGATGCATTGTCTCGCCGCTATACTATGCTTTCACAACTTGACTTCAAAATATTTGGTTTGGAGACCATCAAAGATCAATATGTGCATGATGCTGATTTTAAAGATGTAATGCAGAATTGTAAAGAAGGAAGAATGTGGAACAAGTTCGTCGTTAACAATGGATTTGTGTTTCGTGCTAACAAGCTATGCATTCCAGCTAGCTCCGTTCGTCTTTTGTTGTTGCAGGAGGCGCATGGAGGAGGATTAATGGGACACTTTGGCGTGAAGAAGACGGAGGACGTACTTGCTACACATTTCTTTTGGCCAAAGATGAGACGGGATGTTGAGCGTTTTATTGCTCGATGCACTACATGTCAAAAAGCTAAGTCACGACTCAATCCTCATGGTTTATATATGCCTTTGCCTGTACCTAGTGTCCTTGGGAGGATATATCTATGGACTTTATTTTAGGTTTACCTCGAACAAAGAAGGGGAGGGATAGCATATTTGTTGTCGTGGATAGATTCTCGAAAATGGCACACTTTATACCATGTCATAAAAGCGATGATGCTGTTAATGTTGCTGATTTTTTCTTTCGTGAAATTATTCGCTTGCATGGTGTGCCAAATACTATTGTTTCAGATCGTGATACTAAATTTCTTAGCCACTTTTGGAGATGTTTATGGGCTAAGTTGGGGACTAAACTGCTTTTTAGTACTACTTGTCACCCCCAAACTGATGGACAAACTGAAGTAGTCAATAGAACGTTGTCTACTATGCTTAGGGCTGTTTTGAAGAATAATAAGAAAATGTGGGAGGAATGCTTGCCTCATATTGAATTTGCTTATAATCGTTCACCGCATTCTACTACTAAGATGTGCCCTTTTAAAGTTGTGTATGGTTTCCTACCTCGTGCACCTATTGATTTGTTGCCTCTTCCATCTTCGGAGAAGGTTAATTTTGATGCTAAACAACGTGTTGAATTGATTTTAAAAATGCCTGAGTTAACTAAGGAAAACATTGAGCGTATGAATGCTAAATATAAACTTGCTGGAGATAAGGGTAGAAAACATGTTGTGTTTGCACCTGGAGATCTTGTTTGGTTACATTTGCGTAAGGATAGAATTCCTGATTTGCGCAAATCAAAGCTAATGCCACGTGCTGATGGTCCCTTTAAGGTGTTAGAGAAAATAAATGATAATGCATATAAACTTGAGCTGCCTGCAGATTTTGGGGTTAGTCCCACTTTTAACATTGAAGATTTGAAGCCTTATTTGGGTGAGGAAGATGAGTTTCCGTCGAGGGCGACTTCATTTCAAGAAGGGGAGGATGATGAGGACATCAATACCATTGTTACACCCACAGCCCCTACTGCTACATATACGGGACCAATTACTAGAGCTCGCGCACACCAATTAAATTATCAGGTACTTTCGTTTCTTGGTAATGATTCTAATGTTCATGAGAATATGATGCTGCCTAAATTGGATACATTTGTTTTGCTTACAAATGAAGGGCCTAGCTTGGAGAAGGATGAACATTGGAGCAAGAAGAAGCATGGATATGATGCCATGCGCAAGGGGAACAAGAACGGAGTTACAAGTGATGATTTCAGGACTTTGAAGCCACCATAATGGGTGCATGAAGCCTTGGACGAAATATACAAGATGCCACTTCATAAATTTCGTCCCGAGGCTATTATAGGTGTTGCGTCACCTTTTTATTGGGCCAGGCCCATGTAATTTCGAAATACATAGGTATAGGCTATTTTTAGAGTCCGTATGTGTGGGGAAACAAGAGATAGGGTTGATTTCGGACCCCTCCACCAAGGGCCACGAAATTCCCCCTCTCTTCCTCCATATATACAGCCCTTAGGGCACCGTTTAGACTTTGGGTTTTGTTTAGATTAAAAGTTCGCCATAGCTGCAACTTCGCGTACTTCGTTTGTGTTCAACGACCAGACAAAGGCGTCACAGAACCCCACCTTGATCAATAAAGCTTTCATCTTATATTCGCAATATCCAGATTGCAATCTTAATTTCTTGCTTGTTCTTCGTTTGCTCGCAGGAAACAGACCCTCGTGGTCAGGTTGATCGTGCTCCGGCGTGGTCAATAACCTCTCGAAGTTGGTTTAGCGATTGCTAAGGCGCGACGTCCTCGCACGTTTGTAGTCGGATTGTCAAAGTCGACTTCCACCAAAGCGATATCCATCATCTCATCGAAAGACGGGACACCTTTGCCTCTATCAGGAAGAGATAATGATGGAGCGGTGGCGTGACTAATGTGAACAGAACTCGAAACTCTAAACGAACTAGACACCAAGACCAGCAACTCGACACGACGATGCAACCGATAATTCAACTATGCAAGCAATGAAAAGAAAATTGCAAAGGCTCAGACTGGCTTGGACAAAGGATGAATAGATCTGACTCTTTTTTTGGCTTTTTCTTGGACAATAGGTAAGAAAATAAATCTAATCTAGGAAAACTGGAAATTCTCACAGAGCAACCTGAAAATTGATACCACTTGATAGAGGCGAGGGTCCCGATCTTTCGATGAGATGATAACTATCGATTTGGTGGAGACAACTTTGACAATCCGACTACAAACGTGCACGACGTTGCGCCTTAGCAATTGCTAAACCAATCTCCTGAGGTTACTGACAATGCTGGAAGCACGGTCAGCCTGACCACGAAGGTCTATTCCTGCAAGCAATAGAAGAACGAGAAAGAATATGATAAAGCAATCTGAATATTGCAAATATATATGAAGTATTGATAATGGTGGGGATCCGGAAGCGGTCTTGGTCTGGTCGTTGGACACAAACGAAGTACACGAAGTTGCAATGGCTAACTTTTAACTAAACAAATCCCCAGGAAAAAGCTACTACATGGATCTACTTATATAGGAGCAAGGGGTGGCGGCCAAGGAGGTGAGAGGACGTCCCAAGGCAGCCTAAAACTAACCCTAGGTCGTACAAGGCTCATGGGCCCAAGTGGAGGTGATGCAACACCTTTGGGCTTGTAGTTTGACTCGGATTCTGCTGCAATGTCAGATTGTTTCGTCCGTAACTCAACGCTTCGGACGAATTTGAAGGTGAATCCAATTGGGTTGGAAAGAGCACGAAATCTAGTTTCCAACAAAAAAAAATAATCACCCAATTCGGAGTCCGTATGAAAAAGTTGTTGGTGTTTTGAGTCAGGTATCTCTGTGCAGTCTGAATCTGAATCCAGAACGTGAGAGACTTGGACTCTATCTTCTCTTGGCCCAAAAGTGACGTGAGAGGACTTTTTGAACACAACCTAAACTTCTCCTTTTCCCTTATCTTCATATGTGGATTGTACAAATGTCCCATACACCTGCAATTAGACAAAACACAAAAGTGTGTGAAGTATTTTTGCTCTAGATAACATAAATAGATTATTGAATAGTTTGCATTAGAAATCACTTGACAAATATGCATGTATGCAATATTTTTGGTCGTATCTAAGGTAGTCATGTCCTCATCAACATGCAAATACACTATCTTGGACATCTTTTATGATTGCGAGCCCCCATCAAAATAATTTATGCCAAATTTGTTGACGTTGGACAAGGAAGACAATGTAATGATTTATTCTTGTTCATATTCACATACGAGTTGTATTGTCATAGATCCTTTAACATGTGGTGCTTGCCCCCTATCTTTGTTAGCCAAAAATTCCGCAGTAAGTAGAGATACTACTTGCGCATCCAAAAACCCTTAAACCCAAATATTGTTTTGAGAGTCCACCATACCTACCTATGGATTGAGTAAAATTCTTCAAGTAAGTTGTCATCGGTGCAATAAGGCAATAAAAATTGCTTCTAAATGTGTTGGATCATTTAGTGTAAGAGAAAATTGAGCATGGTACGAACTTGTGATGGCAAAATAATAAAGGCAACAGACTGCGAAATAAAGGTTGCTATTATAAGGGTCAATACAATGTGAAATTCTTTTGCACTAAGAGATTGAGCATACAAACCAAAAAGTGCATGAAAACCTTTGCTTCCCTCTGCGAAGGGCCTATCTTTTACTTTCATGTATTTACTTTTATGCAAGAGTCAAAGTATTCTTCCCTATTCCTTTTTATTTTCTCTTTAGCAAGCATCATGTGGTGAGGAAAGATCTAGGCACATATATCTAGTTGGATATGGGTGAGCATGAGTTATTATTGTTGACATCACCCTTGAGGTGAATACGTTGGAAGGCGAAACTATAAGCTCCTATCTTCCTATGTGTCTGGTTGAAACTTTTTGCTCATGGGCATGCAGTGAGTGTTAGCAATCATAGAAGACTATATGATAGTTGAGTATGTGGACTTGCCAAAAGGCACCGATACGTGACCCTTCCTGAAAAAGATGATGAATTGTAGTTGCAAAGTTCACTGAAAACATAGTTTGTTGGTTTTCAATAGAGTTTATAATTTATACTTCGACGTTGTGATGAATTGTTACTTATTCATAAGAAGTTTATGATAAAAATTATGTGGTAAAATTTCTATGATAAATTTTGTTGTTGTTATAATAATGTGCATGATGCTTCTATGTCTGCATTTTGTTTTATTCGACGCCTCTCTCTCTAAGCATGTGGACATGTTTTTCGATATTGGTTTTTCGCTTGAGGACAAGCGAGGTCTAAGCTTGGGGGAGTTGATACGTCCATTTCGCATCATGTTTACCTATTGTTATTTACTATGTTTTTATGTGTAATAATACTTTTTGGAGTAATTCTAATGCCCTTTCTCTCATAATATGCAAGGTTTATACAAGGAGGGAGAATGCCGACAGCTGGAATTCTAGACCTGAAAAAGCTACGTCAGAGTTACCTATTCTGCACATCTCCAAATGAGCTGAAAATTTACGGAGAAATGTTTTAGAATATATGAAGAATATTGGAGCAAATAACTAACATAGGGGGCCCACCAGGTGGGCACAACCCACCTAGGCACGCCAAGGATCCCAATTGCGCCCTAGTGGGTTGTGCCCTCCTCGGGCCACCTCCGGTGCCCCTCTTCTGATATATAAGTCATTTTTGATGCGGAGCATCCTACGTTCATCTCCATGTACACCTTCATAGCACATCAAGCCCCAAGTGGACCTACCGGACTTCAGGTGAACCCGCTCCTCTTCAAGATTTACATGAATATCTATTGGACTTGGTCGCTACCTCACCTTGGATCATCGTGCATCCTTAGGTACGAGGACGACTGCCACCAAGCAGTTGGGGAGTATCCCGGAGGCCAAGGAGAAGGACCCCAAGGCCACAAGGAGGAAGAAGGAGTGCAACAAGACCAACTCTGCACCTCCCAGGCGACCTCGTGCCCATGGGCCTCAAAGACCCCGTGCGCATGGACTACACAGGGAGCTGGCGCTTGAGCACCCCGTGCGCACGGGCCCAACTTACCCAGTGTGCACGGGCCCTACAGGATGGACGGCCGTGATTGCTGTTTGGGCCTCCTCTTCATCCACCTCGTCCCTCACCTCCAGCCACCTATATATTCCGTACCTAGACCATTTGTTAGGGTCAGCAAAGGATATGATAGACATATGAGAGCTTTGCGCCATGGAGCCACTCAACTAGGAGATCAAGACCTCCTCTTGGAGTGACCAACCTCAAGACCTCCTATGGAGAAGATCCCTAGTGGATAGATCCCCATCATAGGATCACCAAGACCTCATTCCTCATAGGATTGGGATGAAGTAGCACCTTGTATCTTTCCTTTGTTGTCTTTGAATCATTGTATCTCTCTCTTTGTGTGATTGGATCTAGCATATGTGTGATTGGATCTAGTCAATTGAGTGTTTTCCCTCTTGTGTTCATCTTATTCTTGGGGATTCCCCCTCCAATTCGTGAAATATGTTCACTTAGGGTTCCACCCTACACCATTTTGGTATCATGAGCCATGGTTTCTCACGAAATTGGAGCCCCCCTCTTTGTTTTCTAGCCTAGTTTTGTTGATTTCGTCCTAAATTCAAAAATTCCCCACAAAAATAGCCCCAATTTTTTTTGTGATTTGTTGGTTTTGATGATGTTTTGTTAGATTTGATCCATGGATTTGCTTGGTTTCAAGTGGCTCTAGCCTTCCCCCATCTTTTCCCTTCCATCCTTCCCCAAAATCTCCCCAATTTTGCCCAAGAAATCTCCAATGTCCGCCACGAAATCGCGAAATTTCTGCGCACCCTGTGTCCACGGACACTAGACCCCATGCGCACGGGCCCGCGAAAAGTCTCTGGACACCCCGTGCCCACGGACCTGTACCGTGTGCATGGGACCCCGTGCCCACGGGCTCCTACCCCCGTGCGCACGACCCCCCTAGGACAGCCGCGAGTGCTTCACCGTTTTGCCCATAACTTCAACATCCGGAGTCTGATTTTCGTGTTCTTTAGCTCGTTGAGTAGCTATTGACATCCCCCATCCACCTAGATAGGCTCCAACACCATTTGACTCCATCAAAGTTTTGACATTTTGGCTTCTTTAACTAGGCCTTCCACCATATCATCCGCAAAACCACCATAGCCTTCCGCAACCTAACCCATTTTGCTCCATTTAGCATTTGTGGTTGTTTGAGTGGTGACTTGAGTCTCCTATGGTGTTTCGGCTACTTAGGGTTGGTTGCTTCTTCTTCAACCACCACCACCGCTTCAGCATTGCCATCTCCACTACCACCATATGACTTTTGTCCGTGAGATTTTGAGTTTGCGGTTTTTTTCCGTTTCCTAAGGTGTTTCGGCTACTTAGGGATGAGTCTCCATCATCTTGGTATCTACATCAAGAACACCGCCACTCACCATCTTCAAGGACGGTAACCTCGACGACACCATTGTACAATCACCCTTGCATTTGCATTGATAACCCCTAGCCCATTTTGCGTCACTTGCCTATCGAGACTAGCCATTTGAGTATTGCCGGCAACGTTACTTGTGCACATTAGTGATCTACACCTCCCATTGCATACATACCATATCATATTGGTATCACATCATCTCTTGTGTCACAAGATTGTTCCCGCATATACACAATTGCTATCTTGGTTTGTGCATTGTGCAAAAGTGTCCATATCAAAAAAAAGAATAAGCTTTCAAGCAAAAGAAGAGAAAGAGCAAAGAGCTCGTAAGCAATAGCCATAGCATCTTACCACATTGCATATAAGATTGTGATATCCGATCATCTTGGATCATCTTGAGAAGAACAACGGGAACATCATACACATAGCATACTTGATGAGGACATCAATACAATTGTTACACCCACAGGCCCTGCTGCTATACATACTGGACCAATTACTAGAGCTCGTGCACGCCAACTAAATTACCAGGTACTTTCGTTTCTTGGTAATGATTCTAATGTTCATGAGAATATGATGCTGCCTAAATTGGATACATTTGTTTTGCTTACAAATGAAGGGCCTAGCTTGGAGAAGGATGAACATTGGAGCAAGAACAAGCATGGAGATGATGGCATGCGCAAGGGGAACAAGAACAGAGTTACAAGTGATGATTTCAGGACTTTGAAGCCACCATAATGGGTGCATGAAGCCTTGGACGAAATATACAAGATGCCACTTCATAAATTTCGTCCCGAGGCTATTTTAGGTGTTGCGTCACCTTATTATTGGGCCAGGCCCATGTAATTTCGAAATACATAAGTATAGGCTATTTTTAGAGTACGCATGTGTGGGGAAACAAAAGATAGGGTTGATTTCGGACCCCTCCACCAAGGGCCACGAAATTCCCCCCCTCTTCCTCCATATATACAGCCCTTAGGGCATCGTTTAGACTTCGGGTTTTGTTTAGATTAAAAGTTCGCCATAGCTGCAACTTCGCGTACTTCGTTTGTGTTCAACGACCAGACAAAGGCGTCACAGAACCCCACCTTGATCAATAAAGCTTTCATGTTATATTCGCAATATCCAGATTGCAATCTCAGTTTCTTGCTTGTTCTTCGTTTGCTCGCAGGAAACAGACCCTTGTGATCAGGTTGATCGTGCTCCGGCGTGGTCAATAACCTCTCGGAGTTGGTTTAGCGATTGCTAAGGCGCGACGTCCTCGCGCGTTCGTAGTCGGATCGTCAAAGTCGACTGCCACCAAAGCGATATCCATCATCTCATCGAAAGACGGGACACCTTTGCCTCTATCAAGTGGTATCAGATTTCCAGGTTGCTCGGTGAGATTTTACAGTTTTTCGTAGTTTAGATCAAGTTTGTTCTTCATACCTACAGTCCACGAAAAAGCCACAAAAAAAATTAGTGTTAGTTCATCATATCCGAACCAATCTGAGCCTTTGCATAATCTTTTTAGGGTTTTGCTTTGTTGAATTTGCGGTTGCATCGTCGTGTCTAGTTGCTGGTCTTAGAGTCTAGTCTTTTAGAGTTTCGAGTTCTGGTCATAAGTTGTCACGCCGCCGCCGCACCATCATCATCGCCCCTGCCATATACCGCCGCCGCTTATCCACCACCGCTTCGAATCCGTATCCATATACCACCGCCGCTGTCATATACCACCACCGCTGCCATCTACTACCATATATCCACCACCAATCCGAGTTCTTGTCATATTAGGTTTGTTTTCGAGATCCATCTAGATTCCGATTCGTGTTTCCTTGCCGGAGTAGGTTTCGGAAAAAAAATTCGGAAACCAACCTCCGTTTAGGCCCAAATTTTTTTGAAAACGCATTTTTCGAAAAAATTTCTTGCTATCCTATTTTTAGGTGTTTCTGAGTGTTTTGAGACAGGTGCCATTATAGGAAGTTTTTTTGACCCGTTTCCAGTTTTTGGGTTCGGGCAGTCGAAAAAAAAAATTAATTGGTCGAAAAAATTTTGTGCCTATCCTGTCAGTTTGACCTAGGAAGAGTTTTGAGACACTCGCCATTATAGTGATTTTTCGCAAAAAAAAGCAGCGCAAAAAAAATAACAGCGCAAAAAAAAGAGCGAAAAAAAATCCAGAGTGTGCTTTTCCCTTGTTTACGTGCCGCGTCGTGATTTTGTTGGTGTTCTAGGCACGCGTCTCTAGCACAGTCTAGCCTAGGACCTGCACAGTACCGTCGTTGAGCGTTTATTCAACTTTGCATCTCTGAATTGATTATTGCTGACCCTTTTTGCTACCATATTATAAGCCTTCCCAGCTCCACATACATCTACGTCGTGCGTTTGACTCTCCCTGGTAATCGCTCTATCCAAGCTTTGAGAGTTTTTGACTACAACGGTTGCCGATCACCGCCTGCTGCTGGGTAAGAACTGGTAAGAATTTGAGATTTGCTTGACGGATTTGTGACACCCACCACCACCTCTTGTTAGTAGTCTGTAGGATCATATTCTTGTGTGTTTCTATTGCTGCTAACCATGCCAGGATCACAAGCCGACGAGACTGACTGGGAGAACATGACGAATAAGGATTTGCATGATAAATTTCAGCAAATGATGAGTGGACAGGTGCAAGATGTGCTAAACAGATTTGAAGAGGCCATGGAGAAGATAGATGGCATGGAGAAGACGTTCGAAACAAAGCTCGATAACAAGTTTAATGAATTGCTCGCGCGTCTTCCACCACCACCACCCGCTGCACCTAACGCACCTCTCCAACAACAACAACAACGACTACCTCCACATCGCGAAACAGATCTCCGCCGAGCGAGCCGTGTTCCTCTTGCGTTTGGCCAAACTGTTGGTGCTGCTGTTGATACTTCTGTGGCTCCTGCTGCTGATGCGGAGGAGGATGATTATGTGGGAGATTACAAGGATGAGGTTGCTCAAAATCAGAACTACGTGCAACCACCTGCACCACAACCACCAGGTCGTCCACATGCAAATAATCACAATGGTAGGGCTTTCCCTCAGGTACGAGATCATGACCATCTTCCTAAACTGAAATTGAATATTCCACCTTTCGAGGGTAGATATGTTCCTGATATATATCTTACTTGGGAGTTAGAAACTGAACAACGCTTTACATGTTTACAATATCCCGAGGAGAGACGGGTTGCCGCTGCTGTTTGTGCTTTCACTAGTTTTGCATGTGTATGGTGGTCTGAACATTGTAGATTATATCCTATTCCAACTACTTGGGCTGCTTTGAAAACTGCTATGCGTACTCGTTGTGATGAAGACATCAATACAATTGTTACACCCACAGCCCCTGCTGCTATACATACTGGACCAATTACTAGAGCTCGTGCACGCCAACTAAATTACCAGGTACTTTCGTTTCTTGGTAATGATTCTAATGTTCATGAGAATATGATGCTGCCTAAATTGGATACATTTGTTTTGCTTACAAATGAAGGGCCTAGCTTGGAGAAGGATGAACATTGGAGCAAGAACAAGCATGGAGATGATGGCATGCGCAAGGGAAACAAGAACGGAGTTACAAGTGATGATTTCAGGACTTTGAAGCCACCATAATGGGTGCATGAAGCCTTGGACGAAGTATACAAGATGCCACTTCATAAATTTCGTCCCGAGGCTATTTTAGGTGCTGCGTCACCTTATTATTGGGCCAGGCCCATGTAATTTCGAAATACATAAGTATAGGCTATTTTTAGAGTCCGTATGTGTGGGGAAACAAGAGATAGGGTTGATTTCGGACCCCTCCACCAAGGGCCACGAAATTCCCCCCCTCTTCCTCCATATATA
>NC_057800.1:329572726-329591487 GCF_018294505.1 Triticum aestivum | reverse complement strand
ATTTTTCGAAAAATTTTCTGGCTATCCTATTTTTAGGTGTTTCTGAGTGTTTTGAGACAGGTGCCATTATAGGAAGTTTTTTTTGACCCGTTTCCAGTCTTTGGGTCCGGGCAGTCGAAAAAAAAAATTGGTCGAAAAAATTTCGTGCCCATCCTGTCAGTTTGAGCTAGGAAGAGTTTTGAGACACTCGCCATTATAGTGATTTTTCGCAAAAAAAAAGCAGCGCAAAAAAAAAGAGCGCAAAAAAAAAGAGCGAAAAAAAAATTCCAGAGTGTGCTTTTGTCTTGTTTACGTGCCGCGCCGTGATTTTGTTAGTGTTCTAGGCTCGCGTCTCTAGCACAGTCTAGCCTAGGACCAGCACAGTACCGTCGTTGAGCGTTTATTCAACTTTGCATCTCTGAATTGATTATTGCTGACCCTTTTTGCTACCATAGTATAAGCCTTCCCAGCTCCACATACATCTACGTCGTGCGTTTGACTCTCCCTGGTAATCGCTCTATCCAAGCTTTGAGAGTTTTTTTTTGACTACAACGGTTGCCGATCACCGCCTGCTGCTGGGTAAGAACTGGTAAGAATTTGAGATTTGCTTGACGGATTTGTGACACCCACCACCACCACTTGTTCGTAGTCTGTAGGATCATATTCTTGTGTGTTTCTATTGCTGCTAACCATGCCAGGATCACAAGCCGACGAGATTGACTGCGAGAATTTATCGAACAAGGAGCTTCATGATAAGTTTCAGCAAATGATGACTGAACAGGTGCAAGATGTGCTGAACAATTTTGAAGAGGCCATGGAGAAGATCACTGGCTTTGAGAAGACGTTCGAAACAAAGCTCGATAACAAGTTTAATGAATTGCTCGCACGTCTTCCACCACCACCACCCGCTGCAGCTAACGCACCTCTCCAACAACAACAACAACAACGACTACCTCCACGTCGCGAAGCAGACCTCCGCCGAGCAAGCCGTGTTCCTCTTGCGTTTGGCCAAACAGTTGGTGCTGCTGTTGATACTTCTGTGGCTCCTGCTGTTGATGCGGAGGAGGATGATTATGTGGGAGACTATGAGGATGAGGTTGATCAAAATCAACACTACGTGCAGCCACCTGTACCACCACCAGAAGGTCGACCTCAGGTATATATTCGTAATGGTAGGCCCGCACCACCACCTCAGGTACGAGATGATGTCCATATTCCTAAACTGAAATTGAATATTCCACCATTTGAGGGTAGATATGTTCCTGATATATATCTTACTTGGGAGTTAGAAACTGAACAACAATTTACATGTTTACAATATCCTGAGGAGAGACGAGTTGCTGCTGCTGTTTGTGCTTTCACTAGTTTTGCATGTGTATGGTGGTCTGAACATTGTAGATTATATCCTATTCCAACTACTTGGGCTGCTTTGAAAACTGCTATGCGTACGCGTTGGGTTCCACCATATTATCAACGTGAATTGCTACAAAAATTGCAGCGTTTAAGACAAGGAAAAAATTCTGTAGAAGAATATTATCAGGAATTACAAACTGGCATGATTAGATGTGGTATTGTTGAGGAGAATGAAGCTATGCTTGCACGTTTTCTTGGTGGATTAAATAGAGAGATTCAGACCATTCTAGACTATAAGGAGTATACTAATATCACTCGTTTATTCCATCTTGCTTGTAAAGCTGAACGTGAAGTGCAGGATCGACAAGCATTGGGCCGAACTAACTTTTCTGCAGGCCGACCTTCATCATGGACACCACGTGCATCTTCTACTTCAACTGCACCAGCACCTCCATCCGGTGCCACCTCCAGCCGTGATACAAGAAAACAGGCACAACCACCATTATCTGCCAAGAGCGCACCTGCGGGGCCTGCACAGCGTTCTTCTTCTTCCATGGCATCAACAGGGCACACAAGTGATATTATTTGTCGTCGTTGTAAGGGAGGAGGTCATTATGCGAGAGAATGCAAATCTCCGCGTGTGATGATTGCTACCGCGGATGGTGGATATGAGTCTGCTAGTGACTATGATGAGGAGACTTTGGCTCTTATTACACGTGAAGAACATGGTGGAGATGATTCTGATCATGAGACGCAATACATGGCTCCTGAAGACGCTAACAGGTATGAATGTTTAGTTGCTCAACGTGTTTTGAGAGTGCAGATCACACAAGCTGAGCAAAATCAGAGGCACAATTTGTTCCATACCAAGGGAGTTGTGAAGGAATGTTCTGTGCGCGTCATCATAGACGGAGGGAGCTGCAACAACTTGGCTAGCATGGAGATGGTGGAGAAGCTTTCTCTCACCACAAGACCACATCCACATCCTTACTACATCCAATGGTTCAACAACAGCGGCAAGGTTAAGGTAACACGTACTGTTCGTGTGCATTTTAGTATCTCTACATATGCTGATTATGTTGATTGTGATGTGGTACCTATGCAAGCATGTTCCTTATTACTTGGTAGACCATGGCAATTTGATAAAAATTCTGTACACCATGGTAGAAACAATCACTATACTCTTGTTCATAAGGATAAAAATATTACTTTGCTTCCTATGACTCCTGATTCCATTTTGAAAGATGATATTAATAGAGCTAATAAAGCAAAACAGGAGACGAATAAGAGTGAAAATAAGATTGTGGCAAAAGAATTTGAGCAACAAATGAAACCTAATAATAAACCATCTAGTGTGATGAGGACATCAATACAATTGTTACACCCACAGCCCCTGCTGCTATACATACTGGACCAATTACTAGAGCTCGTGCACGCCAACTAAATTACCAGGTACTTTCGTTTCTTGGTAATGATTCTAATGTTCATGAGAATATGATGCTGCCTAAATTGGATACATTTGTTTTGCTTACAAATGAAGGGCCTAGCTTGGAGAAGGATGAACATTGGAGCAAGAACAAGCATGGAGATGATGGCATGCGCAAGGGAAACAAGAACGGAGTTACAAGTGATGATTTCAGGACTTTGAAGCCACCATAATGGGTGCATGAAGCCTTGGACGAAGTATACAAGATGCCACTTCATAAATTTCGTCCCGAGGCTATTTTAGGTGCTGCGTCACCTTATTATTGGGCCAGGCCCATGTAATTTCGAAATACATAAGTATAGGCTATTTTTAGAGTCCGTATGTGTGGGGAAACAAGAGATAGGGTTGATTTCGGACCCCTCCACCAAGGGCCACGAAATTCCCCCCCTCTTCCTCCATATATACAGCCCTTAGGGCATCGTTTAGACTTTTGGTTTTGTTTAGATTAAAAGTTCGCCATAGCTGCAACTTCGCGTACTTCGTTTGTGTTCAACGACCAGACAAAGGCGTCACAGAACCCCACCTTGATCAATAAAGCTTTCATCTTATATTCGCAATATCCAGATTGCAATCTCAGTTTCTTGCTTGTTCTTCGTTTGCTCGCAGGAAACAGACCCTCGTGGTCAGGTTGATCGTGCTCCGGCGTGGTCAATAACCTCTCGGAGTTGGTTTAGCGATTGCTAAGGCGCGACGTCCTCGCACGTTCGTAGTCGGATCGTCAAAGTCGACTTCCACCAAAGCGAAATCCACCATCTCATCGAAAGACGGGACACCTTTGCCTCTATCACACCACGTGCATCTTCTACTTCAACTGCACCAGCACCTCCATCCGGTGCCACCTCCAGCCGTGATACAAGAAAACAGGCACAACCACCATTATCTGCCAAGAGCGCACCTGCGGGGCCTGCACAGCGTTCTTCTTCTTCCATGGCATCAACAGGGCACACAAGTGATATTATTTGTCGTCGTTGTAAGGGAGGAGGTCATTATGCGAGAGAATGCAAATCTCCGCGTGTGATGATTGCTACCGCGGATGGTGGATATGAGTCCGCTAGTGACTATGATGAGGAGACTTTGGCTCTTATTACACGTGAAGAACATGGTGGAGATGATTCTGATCATGAGACGCAATACATGGCTCCTGAAGACGCTGACAGGTATGAATGTTTAGTTGCTCAACGTGTTTTGAGTGTGCAGGTCACACAAGCTGAGCAAAATCAGAGGCACAATTTGTTCCATACCAAGGGAGTTGTGAAGGAACGTTCTGTGCGCGTCATAATAGACGGAGGGAGCTGCAACAACTTGGCTAGCATGGAGATGGTGGAGAAGCTTTCTCACACCACAAGACCACATCCACATCCTTACTACATCCAATGGTTCAACAACAGCGGCAAGGTTAAGGTAACACGTACTGTTCGTGTGCATTTTAGTATTTCTACATATGCTGATTATGTTGATTGTGATGTGGTACCTATGCAAGCATGTTCCTTATTACTTGGTAGACCATGGCAATTTGATAAAAATTCTATCCACCATGGTAGAAACAATCACTATACTCTTGTTCATAAGGATAAAAATATTACTTTGCTTCCTATGACTCCTGATTCCATTTTGAAAGATGATATTAATAGAGCTAATAAAGCACAACAGGAGAAGAATAAGAGTGAAAATCAGATTGTGGCAAAAGAATTTGAGCAACAAATGAAGCCTAATAATAAACCATCTAGTGTTGCTTCTGAAATTAAATTGAAAAGTGCATGTTTATTTGCCACCAAATCTGATATTGATGAGCTAGATTTCAGCAAATCTGTTTGCTATGCTTTTGTGTGCAAAGAGGCATTATTTTCATTCGAGGACGTGCCTTCCTCTTTGCCTCCTGCTGTCACTAACATTTTGCAGGAGTTCGCTGACGTCTTTCCACAAGACGTGCCACCGGGATTACCGCCTATTCGAGGGATTGAGCATCAGATTGACTTAATTCCCGGTGCTTCACTGCCAAACCGTGCACCATACCGTACCAATCCAGAGGAGACGAAGCAGATTATGCGTCAAGTACAAGAGCTTCTCGACAAAGGTTATATACGCGAATCCCTTAGTCCTTGTGCTGTTCCTATTATTCTAGTGCCGAAAAAGGATGGTACATCACGTATGTGTGTTGATTGTAGAGGCATTAATAATATTACTATTCGTTATCGTCATCCTATTCCTAGGCTAGATGATATGCTTGATGAATTGAGTGGTTCTACAATATTCTCCAAAGTTGATTTGCGTAGTGGCTACCATCAAATTCGTATGAAATTGGGAGATGAATGGAAAACAGCATTTAAAACTAAGTTTGGATTATATGAGTGGTTAGTCATGCCTTTTGGGTTAACTAATGCACCTAGTACTTTCATGAGATTAATGAACGAAGTTTTACGTGCTTTCATTGGACGATTTGTGGTAGTTTACTTTGATGACATATTGATTTATAGCAGATCTTTGGAAGAACATTTGGAACATTTACGTGCTGTTTTTATTGCTCTACGTGATGCACGTTTGTTTGGTAACCTTGGGAAGTGCACCTTTTGCACCGACCGAGTATCTTTTCTTGGCTATGTTGTTACTCCACAGGGAATTGAAGTTGAGAAAGCCAAGATTGAAGCTATTGAGAGTTGGCCGCAGCCCAAAACGGTCACACACGTGAGGAGTTTTCTTGGCCTCGCTGGATTCTATAGGCGTTTTGTGAGAGATTTCAGCACCATTGTTGCACCTCTCAATGAGCTTACAAAGAAAGATGTGCCTTTTCTTTGGGGTAGCGCACAGGAAGAAGCCTTCTCCGTATTGAAAGATAAGTTGACACATGCTCCTTTACTCCAACTTCCTGATTTTAATAAGACTTTTGAGCTTGAATGTGATGCTAGTGGAATTGGATTAGGAGGTGTGTTATTACAAGATGGCAAACCTGTTGCATACTTTTCTGAAAAATTGAGTGGGCCTAGTCTGAATTATTCTACTTATGATAAAGAATTATATGCTCTTGTTCGGACTTTAGAAACATGGCAACATTATTTATGGCCCAAAGAATTTGTTATACATTCTGATCATGAATCTTTGAAACATATTAAAAGTCAAGGTAAACTGAATCGTAGACATGCTAAATGGGTTGAATTCATTGAGACTTTCCCTTATGTCATTAAACACAAGAAGGGAAAAGAAAATGTTATTGCTGATGCATTGTCTCGTCGCTATACTATGCTTTCACAACTTGACTTCAAAATATTTGGTTTGGAGACCATCAAAGATCAATATGTGCATGATGCTGATTTTAAAGATGTAATGCAGAATTGTAAAGAAGGAAGAATGTGGAACAAGTTTGTCGTTAACGATGGATTTGTGTTTCGTGCTAACAAGCTATGCATTCCAGCTAGCTCCGTTCGTCTTTTGTTGTTGCAGGAGGCGCATGGAGGAGGATTAATGGGACACTTTGGCGTGAAGGAGACGGAGGACGTACTTGCTACACATTTCTTTTGGCCAAAGATGAGACGGGATGTTGAGCGTTTTATTGCTCGATGCACTACATGTCAAAAAGCTAAGTCACGACTCAATCCTCATGGTTTATATATGCCTTTGCCTGTACCTAGTATTCCTTGGGAGGATATATCTATGGACTTTGTTTTAGGTTTACCTCGAACAAAGAAGGGGAGGGATAGCATATTTGTTGTCGTGGATAGATTCTCGAAAATGGCACACTTGATACCATGTCATAAAAGCGATGATGCTGTTAATATTGCTGATTTGTTCTTTCGTGAAATTATTCGCTTGCATGGTGTGCCAAATACTATTGTTTCAGATCGTGATACTAAATTTCTTAGCCACTTTTGGAGATGTTTATGGGCTAAGTTGGGGACTAAACTGCTTTTTAGTACTACTTGTCACCCCCAAACTGATGGACAAACTGAAGTAGTCAATAGAACGTTGTCTACTATGCTTAGGGCTGTTTTGAAGAATAATAAGAAAATGTGGGAGGAATGCTTGCCTCATATTGAATTTGCTTATAATCGTTCATTGCATTCTACTACTAAGATGTGCCCTTTTGAAGTTGTGTATGGTTTCCTACCTCGTGCACCTATTGATTTGTTGCCTCTTCCATCTTCGGATAAGGTTAATTTTGATGCTAAACAACGTGCTGAATTGATTTTAAAAATGCATGAGTTAACTAAGGAAAACATTGAGCGCATGAATGCTAAATATAAACTTGCTGGAGATAAGGGTAGAAAACATGTTGTGTTTGCACCTGGAGATCTTGTTTGGTTACATTTGCGTAAGGATAGATTTCCTGATTTGCGCAAATCAAAGTTAATGCCACGTGCTGATGGTCCCTTTAAGGTGTTAGAGAAAATAAATGATAATGCATATAAACTTGAGCTGCATGCAGATTTTGGGGTTAGTCCCACTTTTAACATTGCAGATTTGAAGCCTTATTTGGGTGAGGAAGATGAACTTCCGTCGAGGACGACTTCATTTCAAGAAGGGGAGGATGATGAGGACATCAATACAATTGTTACACCCACAGCCCCTGCTGCTATACATACTGGACCAATTACTAGAGCTCGTGCACGCCAACTAAATTACCAGGTACTTTCGTTTCTTGGTAATGATTCTAATGTTCATGAGAATATGATGCTGCCTAAATTGGATACATTTGTTTTGCTTACAAATGAAGGGCCTAGCTTGGAGAAGGATGAACATTGGAGCAAGAACAAGCATGGAGATGATGGCATGCGCAAGGGAAACAAGAACGGAGTTACAAGTGATGATTTCAGGACTTTGAAGCCACCATAATGGGTGCATGAAGCCTTGGACGAAGTATACAAGATGCCACTTCATAAATTTCGTCCCGAGGCTATTTTAGGTGCTGCGTCACCTTATTATTGGGCCAGGCCCATGTAATTTCGAAATACATAAGTATAGGCTATTTTCGGACCCCTCCACCAAGGGCCACGAAATTCCCCCCCTCTTCCTCCATATATATAGCCCTTAGGGCATCGTTTAGACTTTGGGTTTTGTTTAGATTAAAAGTTCGCCATAGCTGCAACTTCGCGTACTTCGTTTGTGTTCAACGACCAGACAAAGGCGTCACAGAACCCCACCTTGATCAATAAAGCTTTCATCTTATATTCGCAATATCCAGATTGCAATCTCAGTTTCTTGCTTGTTCTTCGTTTGCTCGCAGGAAACAGACCCTCGTGGTCAGGTTGATCGTGCTCCGGCGTGGTCAATAACCTCTCGGAGTTGGTTTAGCGATTGCTAAGGCGCGACGTCCTCGCACGTTCGTAGTCGGATCGTCAAAGTCGACTTCCACCAAAGCGAAATCCATCATCTCATCGAAAGACGGGACACCTTTGCCTCTATCACGTTGGGTTCCACCATATTATCAACGTGAATTGCTTCAGAAATTACAGCGCTTAAGACAAGGAAAAAATTCTGTAGAAGAATATTATCAGGAATTACAAACTGGCATGATTAGATGTGGTATTGTTGAGGAGAATGAAGTTATGCTTGCACGTTTTCTGGGTGGATTAAATAGAGAGATTCAGACCATTCTAGACTATAAGGAGTATACTAATATCACTCGTTTATTCCATCTTGCTTGTAAAGCTGAACGTGAAGTGCAGGATCGACAAGCATTGGCGCGAACTAACTTTTCTGCAGGCCGACCTTCATCATGGACACCGCGTGCATCTTATACTTCAACTGCACCAGCACCTCAATCAGGTGTCTCCTCCAGTCGTGATACAAGAAAACAGGCACAACCACCATTATCTGCCAAGAGCGCACCTGCTGGGCCTGCACAGAGTTCTGCTTCTTCCATGGCATCAACAGGGCACACAAGTGATATTATTTGTCGTCGTTGTAAGGGAGAAGGTCATTATGCAAGAGAATGCAAATCTCCGCGTGTGATGATTGCTACCGCGGATGGTGGATATGAGTCCGCTAGTGACTATGATGAGGAGACTTTGGCTCTTATTACACGTGAAGAACATGGTGGAGATGATTCTGATCATGAGACGCAATACATGGCTCCTGAAGACGCTGACAGGTATGAATGTTTAGTTGCTCAACGTGTTTTGAGTGTGCAGGTCTCACAAGCTGAGCAAAATCAGAGGCACAATTTGTTCCATACCAAGGGAGTTGTGAAAGAACGTTTTGTGCACGTCATCATAGATGGAGGGAGCTGCAACAACTTGGCTAGCATGGAGATGGTGGAGAAGCTTTCTCTCACCACAAGACCACATCCACATCCTTACTACATCCAATGGTTCAACAACAGCGACAAGGTTAAGGTAACACGTACTGTTCGTGTGCATTTTAGTATCTCTACATATGCTGATTATGTTGATTGTGATGTGGTACCTATGCAAGCATGTTCCTTATTACTTGGTAGACCATGGCAATTTGATAAAAATTCTGTACACCATGGTAGAAACAATCACTATACTCTTGTTCATAAGGATAAAAATATTACTTTGCTTCCTATGACTCCTGATTCCATTTTGAAAGATGATATTAATAGAGCTAATAAAGCAAAACAGGAGAAGAATAAGAGTGAAAATCAGATTGTGGCAAAAGAATTTCAGCAACAAATGAAGCCTAATAATAAACCATCTAGTGTTGCTTCTGAAATTAAATTGAAAAGTGCATGTTTATTTATCACCAAATCTGATATTGATGAGCTAGATTTCAGCAAATCTGTTTGCTATGCTTTTGTGTGCAAAGAGGCATTATTTTCATTCGAGGACATGCCTTCCTCTTTGCCTCCTGCTGTCACTAACATTTTGCACGAGTTCGCTGACGTCTTTCCACAAGACGTGCCACCGGGATTACCGCCTATTCGAGGGATTGAGCATCAGATTGACTTAATTCCCGGTGCTTCACTGCCAAACCGTGCACCATACCGTACCAATCCAGAGGAGACGAAGGAGATTATGTGTCAAGTACAAGAGCTTCTCGACAAAGGTTATATATGCGAATCCCTTAGTCCTTGTGTTGTTCCTATTATTCTAGTGCCGAAAAAGGATGGTACATCACGTATGTGTGTTGATTGTAGAGGCATTAATAATATTACTATTCGTTATCGTCATCCTATTCCTAGGCTAGATGATATGCTTGATGAATTGAGTGGTTCTACAATATTCTTCAAAGTTGATTTGCGTAGTGGATACCATCAAATTCGTATGAAATTGGGAGATGAATGGAAAACATCATTCAAAACTAAGTTTGGATTATATGAGTGGTTAGTCATGCCTTTTGGGTTAACTAATGCACCTAGTACTTCCATTGGACGATTTGTGGTAGTTTACTTTGATGACATATTGATTTATAGCAGATCTTTGGAAGAACATTTGGAACATTTACGTGCTGTTTTTATTGCTCTACGTGATGCACGTTTGTTTGGTAACCTTGGGAAGTGCACCTTTTGCACCGACCGAGTATCTTTTCTTGGCTATGTTGTTACTCCACAGGGAATTGAAGTTGATAAAGCCAAGATTGAAGCTATTGAGAGTTGGCCGCAGCCCAAAACGGTCACACAAGTGAGGAGTTTTCTTGGCCTCGCTGGATTCTATAGGCGCTTTGTCAGAGATTTCAGCACCATTGCTGCACCTCTCAATGAGCTTACAAAGAAAGATGTGCCTTTTCTTTGGGGTACCGCACAGGAAGAAGCCTTCTCGGTATTGAAAGATAAGTTGACACATGCTCCTTTACTCCAACTTCCTGATTTTAATAAGACTTTTGAGCTTGAATGTGATGCTAGTGGAATTGGATTAGGCGGTGTGTTATTACAAGATGGCAAACCTGTTGCATACTTTTCTGAAAAATTGAGTGGGCCTAGTCTGAATTATTCTACTTATGATAAAGAATTATATGCTCTTGTTCGGACTTTAGAAACATGGCAACATTATTTATGGCCCAAAGAATTTGTTATACATTCTGATCATGAATCTTTGAAACATATTAAAAGTCAAGCTAAACTGAATCGTAGATATGCTAAATGGGTTGAATTCATTGAGACTTTTCCTTATGTCATTAAACACAAGAAGGCAAAAGAAAATGTTATTGCTGATGCATTGTCTCGCCGCTATACTATGCTTTCACAACTTGACTTCAAAATATTTGGTTTGGAGACCATCAAAGATCAATATGTGCATGATGCTGATTTTAAAGATGTAATGCAGAATTGTAAAGAAGGAAGAATGTGGAACAAGTTCGTCGTTAACGATGGATTTGTGTTTCGTGCTAACAAGCTATGCATTCCAGCTAGCTCCGTTCGTCTTTTGTTGTTGCAGGAGGCGCATGGAGGAGGATTAATGGGACACTTTGGCGTGAAGAAGACGGAGGACATACTTCTACACATTTCTTTTGGCCAAAGATGAGACGGGATGTTGAGCGTTTTATTGCTCGCTGCACTACATGTTAAAAAGCTAAGTCACGACTCAATCCTCATGGTTTATGTATGCCTTTGCCTGTACCTAGTGTTCCTTGGGAGGATATATCTATGGACTTTGTTTTAGGTTTACCTCGAACAAAGAAGGGGAGGGATAGCATATTTGTTGTCGTGGATAGATTCTCGAAAATGGCACACTTTATACCATGTCATAAAAGCGATGATGCTGTTAATGTTGCTGATTTGTTCTTTCGTGAAATTATTCGCTTGCATGGTGTGCCAAATACTATTGTTTCAGATCATGATACTAAATTTCTTAGCCACTTTTGGAGATGTTTATGGGCTAAGTTGGGGACTAAACTGCTTTTTAGTACTACTTGTCACCCCCAAACTGATGGACAAACTGAAGTAGTCAATAGAATGTTGTCTACTATGCTTAGGGCTGTTTTGAAGAATAATAAGAAAATGTGGGAGGAATGCTTGCCTCATATTGAATTTGCTTATAATCGTTCACCGCATTCTACTACTAAGATGTGCCCTTTTAAAGTTGTGTATGGTTTCCTACCTCGTGCACCTATTGATTTGTTGCCTCTTCCATCTTCGTAGAAGGTTAATTTTGATGCTAAACAACGTGCTGAATTGATTTTAAAAATGCATGAGTTAACTAAGGAAAACATTGAGCTTATGAATGCTAAATATAAACTTGCTGGAGATAAGGGTAGAAAACATGTTGTGTTTGCACCTGGAGATCTTGTTTGGTTACATTTGCGTAAGGATAGATTTCCTGATTTGCGCAAATCAAAGTTAATGCCACGTGCTGATGGTCCCTTTAAGCTGTTAGAGAAAATAAATGATAATGCATATAAACTTGAGCTGCCTGCAGATTTCGGGGTTAGTCCCACTTTTAACATTGCAGATTTGAAGCCTTATTTGGGTGAGGAAGATGAACTTCCGTCGAGGACGACTTTATTTCAAGAAGGGGAGGATGATGAGGACATCAATACAATTGTTACACCCACAACCCCTGCTGCTATAAATACTGGACCAATTACTAGAGCTCGCGCACGCCAACTAAATTACCAGGTACTTTCGTTTCTTGGTAATGATTCTAATGTTCATGAGAATATGATGCTGCCTAAATTGGATACATTTGTTTTGCATACAAATGAAGGGCCTAGCTTGGAGAAGGATGAACATTGGATTAAGAACAAGCATGGAGATGATGGCATGCGCAAGGGGAACAAGAACGGAGTTACAAGTGATGATTTCAGGACTTTGAAGCCACCATAATGGGTGCATGAAGCCTTGGACGAAATATACAAGATGTCACTTCATAAATTTCGTCCCGAGGCTATTATAGGTGCTGCGTCACCTTATTATTTGGCCAGGCCCATGTAATTTCGAAATACATAAGTATAGGCTATTTTTAGAGTCCGTATGTGTGGGGACACAAGAGATAGGGTTGATTTCGGACCCCTCCACCAAGGGTCACGAAATTCCCCCCTCTTCCTCCATATATACAGCCCTTAGGGCATCGTTTAGACTTTGGGTTTTGTTTAGATTAAAAGTTCGCCATAGCTGCAACTTCGCGTACTTCGTTTGTGTTCAATGACCAGACAAAGGCGTCACAGAACCCCACCTTGATCAATAAAGCTTTCATCTTATATTCGCAATATCCAGATTGCAATCTCAGTTTCTTGCTTGTTCTTCGTTTGCTCGCAGGAAACAGACCCTCGTGGTCAGGTTGGTCGTGCTCCGGCATGGTCAATAACCTCTCGGAGTTGGTTTAGCGATTGCTAAGGCGTGACGTCCTCGCACGTTCGTTGTCGGATCGTCAAAGTCGACTGCCACCAAAGCGATATCCATCATCTCATCGAAAGACGGGACACCTTTGCCTCTATCAACCACTTCCTAGTAGTCTGTAGGATCATATTCTTGTGTGTTTCTATTGCTGCTAACCATGGCAGGATCACAAGCCGATGAGACAGATTGGGAGAACATGACGAACAAAGAGCTACATGATAAATTTCAACAAATGATGAGTGGACAGGTGCAAGATGTGCTAAACAGATTTGAAGAGGCCATGGAGAAAATAGATGGCATGGAGAAGACGTTTGAAACAAAGCTCGATAACAAGTTTAATGAATTGCTCGCGCGTCTTCCACCACCACCACCGGATGCACCTAACGCACCTCTACAACAACAACAACAACAACTACAACAACAACAACAACGCCTTCCAAATCAAGTGGGATGGGCACTACACATTCCCCTTGAGCCTGGTCAAAATTCTGGTGCTGTTGTTGATGCTTCTATAGCTCCTACTGCTACTGCAGAGGTGGAGGACCATTACGATGATGAGGTTGATCAAAATCAGAACTACGTATAACCACCAGCAGCACCGCCACTAGGTCGTCCTCATGCATATCATCGCAATGGTAGGGCTGCACAACTACCTTAGGTACGTGATCATGACCATCTCCCTAAACTGAAATTGAACATTCCACCATTTGAGGGTAAATATGTTCCTCATATATATCTTACTTGGGAGTTAGAAACTGAATAACGATTTACATGTTTAAAATATCCTGAGGAGAGACGTGTTCCTGCTACTGTTTGTGCTTTCACTAGCTTTGCATGTGTTTGGTGGTCTGAACTTTGTAGATTATATCCTATTCCAGCTACTTGGGCTGCTTTGGAAACTGCTATGCGTACTCGTTGAGTTCCACCATATTATCAACGTGAATTACTTCAAAAATTGCAGCGTTTCAGACAAGGAAAAAATTCTGTAGAAGAATATTATCAGGAATTACAAACTTGCATGATTAGATGTGGTATTGTTGAGGAGAATGAAGCTATGCTTGCACGTTTTATGGGTGGGTTAAATAGAGAGATTCAGACCATTCTAGAGTATAAGGAGTGTACTAGTATCACTCGTTTATTCCATCTTGCTTGTAAAGTTGAACGTGAAGTGCAGGATCGACATGCATTGGCGTGAACTAACTTTTCTGCAGGTCGACCTTCACCATGGACACCACATGCATACTCTATTTCCACTGCACCAGCACCTCCATCAGGTGCCACCTCCAGCCGTGATACAAGAAAGCAAGCACAACCACCACTATCTGCCAAGAGCACACCTGTTGCGCGTGCACCGAGTTCTTCTTCTTTGATGGCATCAACAGGGCACACAAGTGATATTATTTGTCGTCGTTGTAAGGGAAGAGGACATTTTGCGAGAGAATGCAAACCTCAGCGTGTGATGATTGTTACTGAGGATGGTGGGTATGAGTCCGCTAATGACTATGATGATGAGACTTTGGCTCTTATTACACATGAAGAACACGGTGGAGAGGATTCTGATCATGAGACGCAATACATGGCTGCTGAAGATGCTGACAGGTATGAATGTTTAGTTGCTCAATGTGTTTTGAGTGTGCAGGTTACACAAGCTGAGCAAAATTAGAGGCATAATTTGTTCCATACAAAGGGAGTTGTGAAGGAACGTTCTGTTCGCGTCACCATAGATGGAGGGAGCTGCAATAACTTGGCTAGCATGGAGATGGTGGAGAAGCTATCTCTCACCACAAGACCACATCCAAATCCTTACTACATCCAATGGTTCAACAACACAAGCAAGGTTAAGGTAACATGTACTGTTCGTCTGCATTTTAGTATCTCTACATATGCTGATTATGTTGATTGTGATGTGGTACCTATGCCAGCATGTTCCTTATTACTTGGTAGACCATGGCAATTTGATGAAAATTCTATACACCATGGTAGAAACAATCAGTATACTCTTGTTCATAAGGATAAAAATATTACTTTGCTTCCTATGATTTCTGATTCCATTTTGAAAGATGATATTAATAGAGCTAATAAAGCAAAACAGGAGAAAAATAAGAGTGAAAATCAGATTGTGGCAAAAGAATTTGAGCAACAAATGAAGCCTAATAATAAACCATCTAGTGTTGTTTCTGAAATTAAATTGAAAAGTGCATGTTTACTTGCCACCAAATCTGATATTGATGATCTAGATTTTAGCAAATCTGTTTGCTATGCTTTTGTGTGCAAAGAGGCATTATTTTCATTCGAGGATGTGCCTTCCTCTTTGCCTCCTGCTGTCACTAACATTTTGCAAGAGTTCGCTGACGTCTTTCTACAAGACGTGCCACCGAGATTACCACCTATTAGAGGAATTGATGATGAGGACATGACTACCTTGGATATGACCAAAAATATTGCATATATGCATATTTGTCAGGTGATTTCTAGTGCAAACTATTCAATAATCTATTTATGTTATCCAGAACAAAAATACTTCACACACTTTTGTGTTTTGTCTAATTGCAGGTGTATGGGACATTTGTACAATCCACATATGAAGATAAGGAAGAAAGAGATGTTTATTTGCTGTCCAAAAAGTTCTCTCACGTCACTTTTGGCCCAAGAGAAGATAGAGTCCAAGTCTCTCACGTTCTGGATTCAGATTCGGACTGCACAGACACACCTGACTCAAAACGCACACAAGTTTTTCATACGGACTCCGAATTGGGTGATTCTTTTTTTGTTGGAAACTAGATTTCGTGCACTTTCCAACCCAATTGGAATCACCTTCAAATTCGTCCGGAGCGTTGAGTTGTGGACGAAACAATCTGATGCTGCAGCAGAATCCGAGTCAAACTACAAGTCCAAAGGTGTTACATCACCTCCACTTGGGCCCATTGGCCTTGTACAACCTAGATTTAGTTTTAGGCTGCCTTGGGACGTCCTCCCACCTCCTTGGCCTCCACCCCTTGCTCCTATATAAGTAGATCCATCTAGTAGCTTTTCCTTGGGATTTGTTTAGTTAAAAGTTAGCCATTGCAACTTCGTGTACTTCGTTTGTGTCCAACGACCAGACCAAGACCGCTTACGGATCCCCACCTTTATCAATACTTCATATATACTCGCAATATTCAGATTGCTTTTATCATATTCTTGCTTGTTCTTTGATTGCTTGCAGGAATAGACCTTTGTGGTCAGGTTGATTGTGCTCCGGCGTGATCAATAACCTCTCGGAGTTGGTTTAGCGATTGCTAAGGCGCAACGTCGTGCACGTTTGTAGTCGGATCGTCAAAGTCGTCTCCACCAAATCGATAGTTATCATCTCATCGAAAGATCGGGACACCCCGCCTCTATCAAGTGGTATCAGTTTTCAGGTTGCTCGGTGAGAATTTCCAGTTTTCCTAGATTAGATTTATTTTCTTACCTATTGTCCAAGAAAAAGCCACAAAAAAGAGTTAGATCTATTCATCCTTGGTCCAAGCCAGTCTGAGCCTTTGCAATTTTCTTTTCATTGCTTGCATAGTTGAATTATCGGTTGCATCGTCGTGTCGAGTTGCTGGTCTTAGTGTCTAGTTCCTTTAGAGTTTCGAGTTCTGTTCACATTAGTCACGCAGCCGCTGCATCATTATCCCATCCGCTGTCCACCATCCAATCCACCAATTTCCACCACGTGCTACGCACTGTTTATTGTCATAATCATAGTTGAGGTCACTCACATCTTCGCCTGATCGAATCTGCATCTTATCTAGTTTGTCTTGGAAAGAGGGAGAAAAAGAAGATAAAGAAAAAAAAGAGAGAAAAAAGGAAAGAAAAAAAAAGAAAAAGAGGGTGAAGAAAAAGAAAAAAAAAGCGTGAGAAAAAAAAAGAGAGAAGAAAAAAAAATTGGATCTATCTAGAATCAATCTCGTACCTGAATTCGGATTGGAATCTGTTTTGTGCACTGTTCAGTAAACAGCTTGTCTATTGTTTCACATCATTATCTTTACTGCCGTTGTGATCTTCACTTATATCTTGTTGTCCAGAGCTACTTTGTATCCTTCATTGATGCTGGTTGTGCTATGACGTGACCTCATTAGTGTTCTAGGCTCGCGTCTCTAGTTCGGTCTAGCCTAGGACCAGCACAGTACCGTCGTTGAGCGTTTATTCAACATTGCATCTTTGAATTGATTATTGCTAATCTTTTGCTACCATATATAGCCAACCCAGCTCCACATATTTCTACACCGTGTATACGTACGCTCCCCTGGCAATCGCTTTACTCAATATTCGGAGTTACTTGACACCGCTGGTTGCCGATCACCGCCTGCTGCATGGTAAGAACGTGTAAGACATTGATATTTGCTTTACTGTGAGCGCTTTACCACCACATCCTAATAGTTATAGGAACATTATTTTTGGGTTTTGTTTCTTGTTCTACTAATCATGACAGGATCCAGAGTCAATTCATGGGCTTCGTCGATCGCGGGAGACGTGCCACCACCTTTGCAAATACCACAACCGTCACGAGAGGTGCACAAACATCCAAATGCACATGATCAGGTTAATGTATCTATACCACCATTTAATGGCCGTTTTAAACCTGCTTTATATATTGAATGGGAGTTCGACATAAAAAATATATTTGCTTCCCATAATTTCGATGAACATAAAAAGGTTAAGGTTGCGGTTGGTTCTTTCACTGGTTATGCTTTGGTTTGGTGGAGTGAATATTGTCAGTTACACCCTGATTATATACCTACTACTTGGGATGATTTGAAACTTGCCATGCGACATACTTTCGTCCCTGCTTATTATACTCGTGACATGATTAAGAAGTTGCAACACTTAAAACAAGGTAGTGAAACTGTAACAAAATATTATGATGATTTACAAACTACCTTGTTGCATTCCTCTTTAGAAGAAAGTGAAGATGATTTTATGGATAGATTTTGGGGAGGATTAAACCGTGATATTCAAGAGATACTAATTCATGAAGAGTGTTATTCTATGGACCATTTGTTTCATCTTGCTTGCAAAGCTGAACAGGAAATAAAACGACGTGTTGGCCATGAGGAGAACAAGCGCACGGTGCACATTCCAAGAGTTGATATGATTGTTCCTTCAACTACTAGGCATACTATGACAACCACATCCGTTGTTGTCAGGACTACATCACCTCCACCATGTGACACATCGCCCCCGAGAGTGGCTACATCATCTGAGTTGATCATAAGAGGTAATGAAAAAGGTACTGATCTTCCATCTCTACATGAGAATGATGAATGCCTTGTCAATTTGAATGCACCATCTGATGAGCTACCCACTACTTTGATCACACCACCTATTTTAGAGGACTACGTTGATAATTTGACTTTGCCATGTGATCAAACAACTGAAATACCAACAATTTTGAGTGCACCCATTGAATTAACTATTGATGCAAAAGAACCAATGTTTAATCATTTTGATATGACCTCTAATCTTGGTGATGATTCTGTGTTGAATGACTTATTGCATGTCTGCTTATTTAAGCATGTTGTAGCATGTAAATTTGATGCAAGTACGGTTTATTCACCAATGTTGGGATGGTTTAATGATGAACATTGTCAATCTTTTGAAATGAATAAGAGCTTCACTTATATGTGCAAACTGAGTTGCAATATTTTCATGCCTTCTACTTCTTGTGCTAATTTTTTGGCTTTAGATTTT
>NC_057800.1:329555875-329568500 GCF_018294505.1 Triticum aestivum | reverse complement strand
AAGGAGGTGGGAGGACGTCCCAAGGCAGCCTAAAACTAAATCTAGGTCGTACAAGGCCAATGGGCCCAAGTGGAGGTGATGTAACACCTTTGGACTTGTAGTTTGACTCGGATTCTGCTGCAGCATCAGATTGTTTCGTCCACAACTCAACGCTCCGGACGAATTTGAAGGTGATTCCAATTGGGTTGGAAAGTGCACGAAATCTAGTTTCCAACAAAAAAAGAATCACCCAATTCGGAGTCCGTATGAAAAACTTGTGTGCGTTTTGAGTCAGGTGTGTCTGTGCAGTCCGAATCTGAATCCAGAACGTGAGAGACTTGGACTCTATCTTCTCTTGGGCCAAAAGTGACGTGAGAGAACTTTTTGGACAGCAAATAAACATCTCTTTCTTCCTTATCTTCATATGTGGATTGTACAAATGTCCCATACACCTGCAATTAGACAAAACACAAAAGTGTGTGAAGTATTTTTGTTCTGGATAACATAAAAAGATTATTGAATAGTTTGCACTAGAAATCACCTGACAAATATGCATATATGCAATATTTTTGGTCATATCCAAGGTAGTCATGTCCTCATCAATTGGGCATCAAATTGACTTAATTCCCGGTGCATCATTACCCAATTGTGCACCATACCATACCAATCTAGAGGAGACGAAGGAGATTATGCGTCAAGTACAAGAACTGCTCGACAAAGGTTATATACGCGAATCCCTTAGTCCTTGTGCTGTTCCTATCATTTTAGTGCCGAAAAAGGATGGTACGTCGCGTTTGTGCGTTGATTGTAGAGGCATTAATAATATTACTATTCGTTATCGTCATCCTATTCCTAGGCTAGATGATATGCTTGATGAATTGAGTGGCTCTACAATATTCTCCAAAGTTGATTTGCATAGTGGATACCATCAAATTCGTATGAAATTGGGAGATGAATGGAAAACAACATTTAAAACTAAGTTTGGATTATATGAGTGGTTAGTCATGCCTTTTGGGTTAACTAATGCACCTAGTACTTTCATGAGATTATTGAATGAAGTTTTACGTGCTTTCATTGGACGATTTGTGGTAGTTTACTTTGATGACATATTGATTTATAGCAAATCTTTGGAGGAACATTTGGAACATTTACGTGTTGTTTTTATTGCTCTACGTGATGCACGTTTGTTTGGTAACCTTGGAAAGTGCACCTTTTGCACCGACCGAGTATCTTTTCTTGGCTTTGTTGTTACTCCACAGGGAATTGAGGTTGATAAAGCCAAGATTGAAGCTATTCAGAGTTGGTCGCAGCCCAAAACGGTCACACAAGTGAGGAGTTTCCTTGGCCTCGCTGGATTCTATAGGCGTTGATGAGGACATCAATACAATTGTTACACCCACAGCCCCTGCTGCTATACATACTGGACCAATTACTAGAGCTCGTGCACGCCAACTAAATTACCAGGTACTTTCGTTTCTTGGTAATGATTCTAATGTTCATGAGAATATGATGCTGCCTAAATTGGATACATTTGTTTTGCTTACAAATGAAGGGCCTAGCTTGGAGAAGGATGAACATTGGAGCAAGAACAAGCATGGAAATGATGGCATGCGCAAGGGGAACAAGAACAGAGTTACAAGTGATGATTTCAGGACTTTGAAGCCACCATAATGGGTGCATGAAGCCTTGGACGAAATATACAAGATGCCACTTCATAAATTTCGTCCCGAGCCTATTTTAGGTGCTGCGTCACCTTATTATTGGGCGAGGCCCATGTAATTTCGAAATACATAAGTATAGGCTATTTTTAGAGTACGTATGTGTGGGGAAACAAGAGATAGGGTTGATTTCGGACCCCTCCACCAAGGGCCACGAAATTCCCCCCCTCTTCCTCCATATATACAGCCCTTAGGGCATCGTTTAGACTTCGGGTTTTGTTTAGATTAAAAGTTCGCCATAGCTGCAACTTCGCGTACTTCGTTTGTGTTCAACGACCAGAGAAAGGCGTCACAGAACCCCACCTTGATCAATAAAGCTTTCATCTTATATTTGCAATATCCAGATTGCAATCTCAGTTTCTTGCTTGTTCTTCGTTTGCTCGCAGGAAACAGACCCTCGTGGTCAGGTTGATCGTGCTTCGGCGTGGTCAATAACCTCTCGGAGTTGGTTTAGCGATTGCTAAGGCGCGACGTCCTCGCACGTTCGTAGTCGGATCGTCAAAGTCGACTGCCACCAAAGCGATATACATCATCTCATTGAAAGACGAGACACCTTTGCCTCTATCAAGTGGTATCAGATTTCCAGGTTGCTCGGTGAGATTTTACAGTTTTTCGTAGTTTAGATCGAGTCTGTTCTTCATACCTACAGTCCACGAAAAAGCCAAAAAAATTAGGGTTAGTTCATCATATCCGAACCAATCTGAGCCTTTGCATAATCTTTTTAGGGTTTTGCTTTGTTGAATTTGCGGTTGCATCGTCGTGTCTAGTTGCTGGTCTTAGCGTTAGTCTTTTAGAGTTTCGAGTTTTGGTCATAAGTTGTCACGCCGCCACCGCACCATCATCATCGCCCCTGTCACCTACCACCACCGCTCCGAATCCATATCCATATACCACCACCAATCCGTATCCATATACCACCACCGATCCATATCCATATATTACCACCGCTGCCATATACCTCCACCGCTGCCATATACCACCACCATATATCCACCACCAATCCGAGTTCTTGTCATATTAGGTTTGTTTTCGAGATCCATCTAGATTCCGATTCATGTTTCCTTGCCGGAGTAGGTTTCGAAAAAAAAATCAGAAACCACCCTCCGTTTAGGCCCAAATTTTTTCGAAAACGCATTTTTCGAAAAAATAATTCTGGCTATCCTATTTTTAGGTGTTTCTGAGTGTTTTGAGACAGGTGCCATTATAGGAAGTTTTTTTTGACCCGTTTCCAGTTTTTGGGTCCGGGCAGTCGAAAAAACGAAAAAAAAAAATTGGTCGAAAAAATTTCGTGCCCATCCTGTCAGTTTGACCTAGGAAGAGTTTTGAGACACTCGCCATTATAGTGATTTTTCGCAAAAAAAAAGAGCGCAAAAAAAAAGAGCGCAAAAAAAAGAGTGAAAAAAAATTCCAGAGTGTGCTTTTTCCTTGTTTACGTGCAGCGCCGTGATTTTGTTAGTGTTCTACGCTCACGTCTCTAGCACGGTCTAGCCTAGCACCAGCACAGTACCGTCGTTGAGCGTTTATTCAACTTTGCATCTCTGAATTGATTATTGCTGACCCTTTTTGCTACCATATTATAAGCCTTCCCAGCTCCACATACATCTACGTCGTGCGTTTGACTCTCCCTGGTAATCGCTATCTCCAAGCTTTGAGAGTTTTGACTACAACGGTTGCCGATCACCGCCTGCTGCTGGGTAAGAACTGGTAAGAATTTGAGTTTTGCTTGACGGGTTTGTGATACACCACCACCACTTCTTAGTAGTCTGTAGGATCATATTCTTGTGTGTTTCTATTTGCTGCTAACCATGGTAGGATCACAAGCCGATGAGACTGATTGGGAGAACCTGACGACCAAACAGCTACATGATAAATTTCAGCAAATGATGAGTGGACAGGTGCAAGATGTGCTAAACATATTTGACGAGGCCATGGAGAAGATAGATGGCATGGAGAAGACGTTCGAAACAAAGCTTGATAGCAAGTTTAATGAATTGCTCGCGCGTTTACCGCCACCACCGCCGGCTGCACCTATCGCACCTCTGCAACACCAACAATAACGCATCCTTCCGAATCAGTATGGACGAGCGGAGCGTGTTCCTATTGAGGATGGCCAAACTTCTGGTGCTGCTGTTCCTGTTATTGATGCTTCTTTGGCTCCTGCTACTGCTGCTACTGGTACCTAGGAGGATGATGAGTATGCGGGCGATTATGAGGATGAGGTTGATCAAAATCAGAACTACGTGCACCCACTGATAGAGGCAAAGGTGTCCCGTCTTTCGATGAGATGGTGGATTTCGCTTTGGTGGAAGTCGACTTTGACGATCCGACTACGAACGTGCGAGGACGTCGCGCCTTAGCAATCGCTAAACCAACTCCGAGAGGTTATTGACCACGCCGGAGCACGATCAACCTGACCACGAGGGTCTGTTTCCTGCGAGCAAACGAAGAACAAGCAAGAAACTGAGATCGCAATCTGGATATTGCGAATATAAGATGAAAGCTTTATTGATCAAGGTGGGGTTCTGTGACGCCTTTGTCTGGTCGTTGAACACAAACGAAGTACGCGAAGTTGCAGCTATGGCGAACTTTTAATCTAAACAAAACCCAAAGTCTAAACGATGCCCTAAGGGCTGTATATATGGAGGAAGAGGGGGGGAATTTCGTGGCCCTTGGTGGAGGGGTCCGAAATCAACCCTATCTCTTGTTTCCCCACACATACGGACTCTAAAAATAGCCTATACTTATGTATTTCGAAATTACATGGGCCTGGCCCAATAATAAGGTGACGCAGCACCTAAAATAGCCTCGGAACGAAATTTATGAAGTGGCATCTTGTATATTTCGTCCAAGGCTTCATGCACCCATTATGGTGGCTTCAAAGTCCTGAAATCATCACTTGTAACTCCGTTCTCGTTCTTGCTCCAATGTTCATCCTTCTCCAAGCTAGGCCCTTCATTTGTAAGCAAAACAAATGTATCCAATTTAGGCAGCATCATATTCTCATGAACATTAGAATCATTACCAAGAAACGAAAGTACCTGGTAGTTTAGTTGGCGTGCACGAGCTCTAGTAATTGGTCCAGTATGTATAGCAGCAGGGGCTGTGGGTGTAACAATTGTATTGATGTCCTCATCATCCTCCCCTTCTTGAAATGAAGTCGTCCTCGACGGAAGTTCATCTTCCTCACCCAAATAAGGCTTCAAATCTGCAATGTTAAAAGTGGGACTAACCCCAAAATCTGCAGGCAGCTCAAGTTTATATGCATTATCATTTATTTTCTCTAACACCTTAAAGGGACCATCAGCACGTGGCATTAACTTTGATTTGCGCAAATCAGGAAATCTATCCTTACGCAAATGTAACCAAGCAAGATCTCCAGGTGCAAACACAACATGTTTTCTACCCTTATCTCCAGCAAGTTTATATTTAGCATTCATACGCTCAATGTTTTCCTTAGTTAACTCATGCATTTTTAAAATCAATTCAGCACGTTGTTTAGCATCAAAATTAACCTTCTCCGAAGATGGAAGAGGCAACAAATCAATAGGTGCACGAGGTAGGAAACCATACACAACTTTAAAAGGGCACATCTTAGTAGTAGAATGCAATGAACGATTATAAGCAAATTCAATATGAGGCAAGCATTCCTCCCACATTTTCTTATTATTCTTCAAAACAACCCTAAGCATAGTAGACAACGTTCTATTGACTACTTCAGTTTGTCCATCAGTTTGGGGGTGACAAGTAGTACTAAAAAGCAGTTTAGTCCCCAACTTAGCCCATAAACATCTCCAAAAGTGGCTAAGAAATTTAGTATCACGATCTGAAACAATAGTATTTGGCACACCATGCAAGCGAATAATTTCACGAAAAAACAAATCAGCAACATTAACAACATCATCGCTTTTATGACATGGTATAAAGTGTGCCATTTTCGAGAATCTATCCACGACAACAAATATGCTATCCCTCCCCTTCTTTGTTCGAGGTAAACCTAAAACAAAGTCCATAGAAATATCCTCCCAAGGAACACTAGGTACATGCAAAGGCATATATAAACCATGAGGATTGAGTCGTGACTTAGCTTTTTGACATGTAGTGCAGCGAGCAATAAAACGCTCAACATCCCGTCTCATCTTTAGCCAAAAGAAATGTGTAGCAAGTACGTCCTCCGTCTTCTTCACGCCAAAGTGTCCCATTAATCCTCCTCCATGCGCCTCCTGCAACAACAAAAGACGAACGGAGCTAGCTGGAATGCATAGCTTGTTAGCACGAAACACAAATCCATCGTTAACAACAAACTTGTTACACATTCTTCCTTCTTTACAATTCTGCATTACATCTTTAAAATCAGCATCATGCACATATTGATCTTTGATGGTCTCCAAACCAAATATTTTGAAGTCAAGTTGTGAAAGCATAGTATAGCGACGAGACAATGCATCAGCAATAACATTGTCTTTTCCCTTCTTGTGTTCAATAAAATAAGGGAAAGTCTCAATGAATTCAACCCATTTAGCATGTCTACGATTCAGTTTAGCTTGACTTTTAATATGTTTCAAAGATTCATGATCAGAATGTATAACAAATTCTTTGGGCCATAAATAATGTTGCCATGTTTCTAAAGTCCGAACAAGAGCATATAATTCTTTATCATAAGTAGAATAATTCAGACTAGGCCCACTCAATTTTTCAGAAAAGTATGCAACAGGTTTGCCATCTTGTAATAACACACCTCCTAATCCAATTCCACTAGCATCACATTCAAGCTCAAAAGTCTTATTAAAATCAGGAAGTTGGAGTAAAGGAGCATGTGTCAACTTATCTTTCAATACCGTGAAGGCTTCTTCCTGTGCGGTACCGCAAACAAAAGGCACATCCTTCTTTGTAAGCTCGTTGAGAGGTGCAGCAATGGTGCTGAAATCTCTCACAAAACGCCTATAGAATCCAGCGAGACCAAGAAAACTCCTCACTTGTGTGACCGTTTTGGGCTGCGGCCAACTCTCAATAGCTTCAATCTTGGCTTTGTCAACTTCAATTCCCTGTGGAGTAACAACATAGCCAAGAAAAGATACTCGGTCGGTGCAAAAGGTGCACTTCCCAAGGTTACCAAACAAACGTGCATCACGTAGAGCAATAAAAACAGCACGTAAATGTTCCAAATGTTCTTCCAAAGATCTGCTATAAATCAGTATGTCATCAAAGTAAACTACCACAAATCGTCCAATGAAAGCACGTAAAACTTCGTTCATTAATCTCATGAAAGTACTAGGTGCATTAGTTAACCCAAAAGGCATGACTAACCACTCATATAATCCAAACTTAGTTTTAAATGCTGTTTTCCATTCATCTCCCAATTTCATACGAATTTGATGGTATCCACTACGCAAATCAACTTTGGAGAATATTGTAGAGCCACTCAATTCATCAAGCATATCATCTAGCCTAGGAATAGGATGACGATAACGAATAGTAATATTATTAATGCCTCTACAATCAACACACATACGTGATGTACCATCCTTTTTCGGCACTAGAATAATAGGAACAGCACAAGGACTAAGGGATTCGCGTATATAACCTTTGTCGAGCAGCTCTTGTACTTGACGCATAATCTCCTTCGTCTCCTCTGGATTGGTACGGTATGGTGCACGGTTTGGGAGTGAAGCACCGGGAATTAAGTCAATCTGATGCTCAATCCCTCGAATAGGCGGTAATCCCGGTGGCACGTCTTGTGGAAAAACGTCAGCGAACTCCTGCAAAATGTTAGTGACAGCAGGAGGCAAAGAGGAAGGCACGTCCTCGAATGAAAATAATGCCTCTTTGCACACAAAAGCATAGCAAACAGATTTGCTGAAATCTAGCTCATCAATATCAGATTTGGTGGCAAATAAACATGCACTTTTTAATTTAATTTCAAAAGCAACACTAGATGGTTTAGGCTTCATTTGTTGCTCAAATTCTTTTGCCACAATCTGATTTTCACTCTTATTCTTCTCCTGTTGTGCTTTATTAGCTCTATTAATATCATCTTTCAAAATGGAATCAGGAGTCATAGGAAGCAAAGTAATATTTTTATCCTTATGAACAAGAGTATAGTGATTGTTTCTACCATGGTGTACAGAATTTTTATCAAATTGCCATGGTCTACCAAGTAATAAGGAACATGCTTGCATAGGTACCACATCACAATCAACATAATCAGCATATGTAGAGATACTAAAATGCACACGAACAGTACGTGTTACCTTAACCTTGCCGCTGTTGTTGAACCATTGGATGTAGTAAGGATGTGGATGTGGTCTTGTGGTGAGAGAAAGCTTCTCCACCATCTCCATGCTAGCCAAGTTGTTGCAGCTCCCTCCGTCTATTATGACGCGCACAAAACGTTCCTTCACAACTCCCTTGGTATGGAACAAATTGTGCCTCTGATTTTGCTCAGCTTGTGTGACCTGCACACTCAAAACACGTTGAGCAACTAAACATTCATACCTGTCAGCGTCTTCAGGAGCCATGTATTGCGTCTCATGATCAGAATCATCTCCACCATGTTCTTCACGTGTAATGATGAGGACATGACTACCTTGGATATGACCAAAAATATTGCATATATGCATATTTGTCAGGTGATTTCTAGTGCAAACTATTCAATAATCTATTTTTGTTATCCAGAACAAAAATACTTCACACACTTTTGTGTTTTGTCTAATTGCAGGTGTATGGGACATTTGTACAATCCACATATGAAGATAAGGAAGAAAGAGATGTTTATTTGCTGTCCAAAAAGTTCTCTCACGTCACTTTTGGCCTAAGAGAAGATAGAGTCCAAGTCTCTCACGTTTTGGATTCAGATTCGGACTGCACAGACATACCTGACTCAAAACGCACACATGTTTTTCATACGGACTCCGAATTGGGTGATTCGTTTTTTGTTGGAAACTAGATTTCGTGCACTTTCCAACCCAATTGGAATCACCTTCAAATTCGTCCGGAGCGTTGAGTTGTGGACGAAACAATCTGATGCTGCAGCAGAATCCGAGTCAAACTACAAGTCCAAAGGTGTTACATCACCTCCACTTGGGCCCATTGGCCTTGTACGACCTAGATTTAGTTTTAGGCTGCCTTGGGACGTCCTCCAACCTCCTTGGCCTCCACCCCTTGCTCCTATATAAGTAGATCCATCTAGTAGCTTTTCCTTGGGATTTGTTTAGTTAAAAGTTAGCCATTGCAACTTCGTGTACTTCGTTTGTGTCCAACGACCAGACCAAGACCGCTTACGGATCCCCACCATTATCAATACTTCATATATATTCGCAATATTCAGATTTCTTTATCATATTCTTGCTCGTTCTTCGATTGCTTGCAGGAATAGACCTTCGTGGTCAGGTTGATCGTGCTCCAGCGTGGTCAATAACCTCTCGGAGTTGGTTTAGCGATTGCTAAGGCACAACGTCGTTGCACGTTTGTAGTCGGATCGTCAAAGTCGTCTCCACCAAATCGATAGTTATCATCTCATCGAAAGATCGGGACACCCCGCCTCTATCATTTAATATGTTTCAAAGATTCATGATCAGAATGTATAACAAATTCTTTGGGCCATAAATAATGTTGCCATGTTTCTAAAGTCCGAACAAGGGCATATAATTCTTTATCATAAGTAGAATAATTCAGACTAGGCCCTCTCAATTTTTCAGAAAAGTATGCAACAGGTTTGCCATCTTGTAATAACACACCTCCTAATCCAATTCCACTAGCATCACATTCAAGCTCAAAAGTCTTATTAAAATCAGGAAGTTGGAGTAAAGGAGCATGTGTCAACTTATCTTTCAATACCGTGAAGGCTTCTTCCTGTGCGGTACCCCAAAGAAAAGGCACATCTTTCTTTGTAAGCTCATTGAGAGGTGCAGCAATGGTGCTGAAATCTCTCACAAAACGCCTATAGAATCCAGCGAGGCCAAGAAAACTCCTCACTTGTGTGACCGTTTTGGGCTGCGGCCAACTCTCAATAGCTTCAATCTTGGCTTTATCAACTTCAATTCCCTGTGGAGTAACAACATAGCCAAGAAAAGATACTCGGTCGGTGCAAAAGGTGCACTTCCCAAGGTTACCAAACAAACGTGCATCACGTAGAGCAACAAAAACAGCACGTAAATGTTCCAAATGTTCTTCCAAAGATCTGCTATAAATCAATATGTCATCAAAGTAAACTACCACAAATCATCCAATGAAAGCACGTAAAACTTCGTTCATTAATCTCATGAAAGTACTAGGTGCATTAGTTAACCCAAAAGGCATGACTAACCACTCATATAATCCAAACTTAGTTTTAAATGCTGTTTTCCATTCATCTCCCAATTTCATACGAATTTGATGGTAGCCACTACGCAAATCAACTTTGGAGAATATTGTAGAGCCACTCAATTCATCAAGCATATCATCTAGCCTAGGAATAGGATGACGATAACAAATAGTAATATTATTAATGCCTCTACAATCAACACACATACGTGATGTACCATCCTTTTTCGGCACTAGAATAATAGGAACAGCACAAGGACTAAGGGATTCGCGTATATAACCTTTGTCGAGAAGCTCTTGTACTTGGCGCATAATCTCCTTCGTCTCCTCTGGATTGGTACGGTATGGTGCACGGTTTGGCAGTGAAGCACCGGGAATTAAGTCAATCTGATGCTCAATCCCTCGAATAGGCGGTAATCCCGGTGGCACGTCTTGTGGAAAGACGTCAGCGAACTCCTGCAAAATGTTAGTGACAGCAGGAGGCAAAGAGGAAGGCACGTCCTCGAATGAAAATAATGCCTCTTTGCACACAAAAGCATAGCAAACAGATTTGCTGAATCCAGCTCATCAATATCAGATTTGGTGGCAAATAAACATGCACTTTTCAATTTAATTTCAGAAGCAACACTAGATGGTTTATCATTAGGCTTCATTTGTTGCTCAAATTCTTTTGCCACAATCTGATTTTCACTCTTATTCGTCTCCCGTTTTGCTTTATTAGCTCTATTAATATCATCTTTCAAAATGGAATCAGGAGTCATAGGAAGCAAAGTAATATTTTTATCCTTATGAACAAGAGTATAGTGATTGTTTCTACCATGGTGTACAGAATTTTTATCAAATTGCCATGGTCTACCAAGTAATAAGGAACATGCTTGCATAGGTACCACATCACAATCAACATAATCAGCATATGTAGAGATACTAAAATGCACACGAACAGTACGTGTTACCTTAACCTTGCCGCTGTTGTTGAACCATTGGATGTAGTAAGGATGTGGATGTGGTGTTGTGGTGAGAGAAAGCTTCTCCACCATCTCCATGCTAGCCAAGTTGTTGCAGCTCCCTCCGTCTATTATGACGCGCACAGAACGTTCCTTCACAACTCCCTTGGTATGGAACAAATTGTGCCTCTGATTTTGCTCAGCTTGTGTGACCTGCACACTCAAAACACGTTGAGCAACTAAACATTCAAACCTGTCAGCGTCTTCAGGAGCCATGTATTGCGTCTCATGATCAGAGTCATCTCCACCATGTTCTTCACGTGTAACAAGAGCCAATGTCTCCTCATCATAGTCACTAGCGGACTCATATCCACCATCCGCAGTAGCAATCATCACACGCGGAGATTTGCATTCCCTCGCATAATGACCTCCTCCCTTACAACGACGACAAATAATATCACTTGTGTGCCCTGTTGATGCCATGGAAGAAGAAGGACGCTGTGCAGGCCCCGCAGGTGTGCGCTTGGCAGATAATGGTGGTTGTGCCTGTTTTCTTGTATCACGGCTGGAGGTGGCACCGGATGGAGGTGCTGGTGCAGTTGAAGTAGAAGATGCACGTGGTGTCCATGATGAAGGTCGGCCTGCAGAAAAGTTAGTTCGCCCCAATGCTTGTCGATCCTGCACTTCACGTTCAGCTTTACAAGCAAGATGGAATAAACGAGTGATATTAGTATACTCCTTATAGTCTAGAATGGTCTGAATCTCTCTATTTAATCCACCTAGAAAACGTGCAAGCATAGCTTCATTCTCCTCAACAATACCACATCTAATCATGCCAGTTTGTAATTCCTGATAATATTCTTCTATAGAATTTTTTCCTTGTCTTAAACGCTGCAATTTTTGAAGCAATTCACGTTGATAATATGGTGGAACCCAACGCGTACGCATAGCAGTTTTCAAAGCAGCCCAAGTAGTTGGAATAGGATATAATCTACAATGTTCAGACCACCATACACATGCAAAACTAGTGAAAGCACAAACAGCAGCAGCAACTCGTCTCTCCTCAGGATATTGTAAACATATAAATCGTTGTTCAGTTTCTAACTCCCAAGTAAGATATATATCAGGAACATATCTACCCTCAAATGGTGGAATATTCAATTTCAGTTTAGGAATATGGACATCATCTCGTACCTGAGGTGGTGGTGCGGGCCTACCATTACGAATATATACCTGAGGTCGACCTGCTGGTGGTGGTGCTGGTGGCTGCTCGTAGATCTGATTTTGATCAACCTCATCCTCATAATCGCCCGCATACTCATCATCCTCCTGGGTACCAGCAACAGCAGTAGCAGGAGCCACAGAAGTATCAACAGCAGCACCAACAGTTTGGCCAAATGCAAGAGGAACACGGCTCGCTCGGCGAAGGTCTATTTCGCGACGTGGAGGTAGTCGTTGTTGTTGTTGTTGGAGAGGTGCGTTAGGTGCAGCGGGTGGTGGTGGTGGAAGACGCGCGAGCAATTCATTAAATCTGTTATCGAGCTTTGTTTCGAACGTCTTCTCAAGGCCAGTGATCTTCTCCATGGCCTCTTCAAAATTGTTCAGCACATCTTGCACCTGTTCAGTCATCATTTGCTGAAACTTATCATGAAGCTCCTTGTTTGATAAATTCTCCCAGTCAATCTC
>NC_057800.1:329418486-329554976 GCF_018294505.1 Triticum aestivum | reverse complement strand
GCGCGGCACGTAAACAAGGGAAAAGCACACTCTGAATTTTATTTTTTTCGCTCTTTTTTTTTTGCGCTCTTTTTTTTTGTGCTGCTTTTTTTTTTGCGAAAAATCACTATAATGGCGAGTGTCTCAAAACTCTTCCTAGCTCAAACGGACAGGATGGGCACGAAATTTTTTCGACCAATTTTTTTTTTTCGACTGCCCGGACCCAAAAACTGGAAACGGGTCAAAAAAAACTTCCTATAATGGCACCTGTCTCAAAACACTCAGAAACACCTAAAAATAGGATAGCCAGAAATTTTTTCGAAAAATGCGTTTTCGAAAATTTTTGGGCCTAAACGGAGCGTGGTATTGTTGAGGAGAATGAAGCTATGCTTGCACGTTTTCTGGGTGGATTAAATAGAGAGATTCAGACCATTCTAGACTATAAGGAGTATACTAATATCACTCATTTATTCCATCTTGCTTGTAAAGCTGAACATGAAGTGCAGGATCGACAAGCATTGGCGCGATCTAACTTTTCTGCAGGTCGACCTTCATCATGGACACCGCATGCATCTTCTACTTCAACTACACTAGCACCTCAATCAGGTACCTCCTCCAGTCGTGATACAAGAAAACAGGCACAACCACCATTATCTGCCAAGAGCGCACCTGCTGGGCCTGCACAGAGTTCTTCTTCTTCCATGGCATCAACAGGGCACACAAGTGATATTATTTGTCGTCGTTGTAAGGGAGGAGGTCATTATGCGAGAGAATGCAAATCTAAGCGTGTGATGATTGCTACCGCAGATGGTGGATATGAGTCCGCTAATGACTATGATGAGGAGACTTTGGCTCTTATTACACGTGAAGAACATGGTGGAGATGATTCTGATCATGAGACGCAATACATGGCTCCTGAAGACGCTAACAGGTATGAATGTTTAGTTGCTCAACGTGTTTTGAGTGTGCAGGTCACACAAGCTGAGCAAAATCAGAGGCACAATTTGTTCCATACCAAGGGAGTTGTGAAGGAACGTTCTGTGCCCGTCATAATAGACGGAGGGAGCTGCAACAAATTGGCTAGCATGGAGATGGTGGAGAAGCTTTCTCTCACCACAAGACCACATCCACATCCTTACTACATCCAATGGTTCAACAACAGCGGCAAGGTTAAGGTAACACGTACTGTTCATGTGCATTTTAGTATCTCTACATATGCTGATTTTGTTGATTGTGATGTGGTACCTATGCAAGCATGTTCCTTATTACTTGGTAGACCATGGCAATTTGATAAAAACTCTGTACACCATGGTAGAAACAATCACTATACTCTCGTTCATAAGGATAGAAATATTACTTTGCTTCCTATGACTCCTGATTCCATTTTGAAAGATGATATTAATAGAGCTAATAAAGCAAAACAGGAGAAGAATAAGAGTGAAAATCAGATTGTGGCAAAAGAATTTGAGCAACAAATGAAGCCTAATAATAAACCATCTAGTGTTGCTTCTGAAATTAAATTGAAAAGTGCATGTTTATTTGCCACCAAATATGATATTGATGAGCTAGATTTCAGCAAATCTGTTTGCTATGCTTTTTTGTGCAAAGAGGCATTATTTTCATTCGAGGACGTGCCTTCCTCTTTGCCTCCTGATGTCACTAACATTTTGCAGGAGTTCGCTGACGTCTTTCCACAAGACGTGCCACCGGGATTACCGCCTATTCGAGGGATTGAGCATCAGATTGACTTAATTCCCGGTGCTTCACTGCCAAACCATGCACCATACCGTACCAATCCAGAGGAGACGAAGGAGATTATGCGTCAAGTACAAGAGCTTCTCGACAAAGGTTATATACGCGAATCCCTTAGTCCTTGTGCTGTTCCTATTATTCTAGTGCCGAAAAAGGATGGTACATCACGTATGTGTGTTGATTGTAGAGGCATTAATAATATTACTATTTGTTATCGTCATCCTATTCCTAGGCTCGATGATATGCTTGATGAATTGAGTGGCTCTACAATATTCTCCAAAGTTGATTTGCATAGTGGATACCATCAAATTCGTATGAAATTGGGAGATGAATGGAAAACAGCATTTAAAACTAAGTTTGGATTATATGAGTGGTTAGTCATGCCTTTTGGGTTAACTAATGCACCTAGTACTTTCATGAGATTAATGAACGAAGTTTTACGTGCTTTCATTGGACGATTTGTGGTAGTTTACTTTGATGACATATTGATTTATAGCAGATCTTTGGAAGAACATTTGGAACATTTGCGTGCTGTTTTTATTGCTCTACGTGATGCACGTTTGTTTGGTAACCTTGGGAAGTGCACCTTTTGCACTGACCGAGTATCTTTTCTTGGCTATGTTGTTACTCCACAGGGAATTGAAGTTGATAAAGCCAAGATTGAAGCTATTGAGAGTTGGCTGCAGCCCAAAACGGTTACACAAGTGAGGAGTTTTCTTGGCCTCGCTGGATTCTATAGGCGTTTTGTGAGAGATTTCAGCACCATTGCTGCACCTCTCAATGAGCTTACAAAGAAAGATGTGCCTTTTCTTTGGGGTACCGCACAGGAAGAAGCCTTCTCGGTATTGAAAGATAAGTTGACACATGCTCCTTTACTCCAACTTCCTGATTTTAATAAGACTTTTGAGCTTGAATGTGATGCTAGTGGAATTGGATTAGGCGGTGTGTTATTACAAGATGGCAAACCTGTTGCATACTTTTCTGAAAAATTGAGTGGGCCTAGTCTGAATTATTCTACTTATGATAAAGAATTATATGCTCTTGTTCGGACTTTAGAAACATGGCAACATTATTTATGGCCCAAAGAATTTGTTATACATTCTGATCATGAATCTTTGAAACATATTAAAAGTCAAGCTAAACTGAATTGTAGACATGCTAAATGGGTTGAATTCATTGAGACTTTTCCTTATGTCATTAAACACAAGAAGGGAAAAGAAAATGTTATTGCTGATGCATTGTCTCGCCGATATACTATGCTTTCACAACTTGACTTCAAAATATTTGGTTTGGAGACCATCAAAGATCCATATGTGCATGATGCTGATTTTAAAGATGTAATGCAGAATTGTAAAGAAGGAAGAATGTGGAACAAGTTCGTCGTTAACGATGGATTTGTGTTTCGTGGTAACAAGCTATGCATTCCAGCTAGCTCCGTTCGTCTTTTGTTGTTGCAGGAGGCGCATGGAGGAGGATTAATGGGACACTTTGGCGTGAAGAAGACGGAGGACGTACTTGCTACACATTTCTTTTGGCCAAAGATGAGACGGGATGTTGAGCGTTTTATTGCTCGCTGCACTACATGTCAAAAAGCTAAGTCACGACACAATCCTCATGGTTTATATATGCCTTTGCCTGTACCTAGTGTTCCTTGGGAGGATATATCTATGGACTTTGTTTTAGGTTTACCTCGAACAAAGAAGGGGAGGGATAGCATATTTGTTGTCGTGGATAGATTCTCGAAAATGGCACACTTTATACCATGTCATAAAAGCGATGATGCTGTTAATGTTGCTGATTTGTTCTTTCGTGAAATTATTCGCTTGCATGGTGTGCCAAATACTATTGTTTCAGATCATGATACTAAATTTCTTAGCCATTTTTGGAGATGTTTATGGCCTAAGTTGGGGACTAAACTGCTTTTTAGTACTACTTGTCACCCCCAAACCGATGGACAAACTGAAGTAGTCAATAGAACGTTGTCTACTATGCTTAGGGCTGTTTTGAAGAATAATAAGAAAATGTGGGAGGAATGCTTGCCTCATATTGAATTTGCTTATAATCGTTCATTGCATTCTACTACTAAGATGTGCCCTTTTGAAGTTGTGTATGGTTTCCTACCTCGTGCACCTATTGATTTGTTGCCTCTTCCATCTTCGCAGAAGGTTAATTTTGATGCTAAACAACGTGCTGATTGATTTTAAAAATGCATGAGTTAACTAAGGAAAACATTGAGCGTATGAATGCTAAATATAAACTTGTTGGAGATAAGGGTAGAAAACATGTTGTGTTTGCACCTGGAGATCTTGTTTGGTTACATTTGCGTAAGGATAGATTTCCTGATTTGCGCAAATCAAAGTTAATGCCACGTGCTGATGGTCCCTTTAAGGTGTTAGAGAAAATAAATGATAATGCATATAAACTTGAGCTGCCTGCAGATTTTGGGGTTAGTCCCACTTTTAACATTGCAGATTTGAAGCCTTATTTGGGTGAGGAAGATGAACTTCCGTCGAGGACGACTTCATTTCAAGAAGGGGAGGATGATGAGGACATCAATACAATTGTTACACCCACAGCCCCTGCTGCTATACATACTGGACCAATTACTAGAGCTCGTGCACGCCAACTAAATTACCAGGTACTTTCGTTTCTTGGTAATGATTCTAATGTTCATGAGAATATGATGCTGCCTAAATTGGATACATTTGTTTTGGTTACAAATGAAGGGCCTAGCTTGGACAAGAAGGATGAACATTGGAGCAAGAACAAGCATGGAGATGATGGCATGCGCAAGGGGAACAAGAACGGAGGTACAAGTGATGATTTCAGGACTTTGAAGCCACCATAAGGAGTGCCTGAAGCCTTGGGCGAAACATACAAGATCTCACTTCATAAATTTCGTCCAGAGGCTATTCTAGGTATTGCGTCACCTTATTATTCGGCCAGGCCCATGTATTTTCGAAATACTTAAGTATAGGCTGTTTTTAGAGTCCGTATGTGTGGGGAAACAAGAGTTAGGGTTGGTTTCGGACCCCTCCTCCAAGGGCCACGAAATTCCCCCCTCTTCCTCCATATATACAGCCCTTAGGGCGTCGTTTAGACTTTGGGTTTTGTTTAGATTAAAAGTTCGCCAAAGCTGCAACTTCTCGTACTTCGTTTGTGTCCAACGACTAGACAAGACATCATAGAACCCCACCTTGATCAATAAGCTTTCATCTTATTCTTAATATCCAGATTGCAATCTCAGTTTCTTGCTTGTTCTTTGTTTGCTTGCAGGAAACAGACCCTCGTGGTCAGGTTGATCATGCTCCGGCGTGGTCAATAACCCCTCGGAAGTTGGTTTAGCGATTGCTAAGGCGCGACGTCTCGCACGTTCGTAGTCGGACCGTCAAGGTCGACTCCCACAGAAATGATAGCCACCATCTCATCGAAATATCGGGACACCTTTGCCTCTATCATAGAGTCCATGGGGATGATGGAAGGATGCTCCGCATCATCCGGGGCCTTGGCCGGATGTCCGGGGCCTAAAAATATCTTTTCCTGTGAAAATTTTTGCTAGTTTTTTTTCCGAGACCTACTCAGGCAAGGAAACACGAATCGGAAATTAGACGGACCTCGAAAATAATTCTAATAGGAAAGGAACTCGAATTGGTAGTGGATATATGATGGTAGGATATGGCAGCGGTGGTGGTATATGGATACGGATTGGTGGTGGTATATGGATACGGATTGGTGATGGTATATGGAGACGGATTGGTGGTGGTATATGGATACGGATCGATGGCGGATAAGCGGTGGTGGTAGATGGCAGGAGCGATGATGATGGTGCGGCGGCGGCATGACAACTTATGACCAGAACTCGAAACTCTAAAAGACTAGACTCTAAGACAAGCAACTAGACACGACGATGCAACCGCAAATTCAACAAAACAAAATACTGAAAAGACTATGCAAAGGCTCAGATTGGTTTGGATATGATGAACTAACCCTAATTTTTTGGCTTTTTTCGTGGACTGTAGGTATGAAGAACAGACTCGATCTAAACTATGAAAAATTGGAAAATCTCACCGAGCAACCTAAAAATCTGATACCACTTGATAGAGGGAAAGGTGTCCCGATGTTTCGATGAGATGGTGGCTATCGTTTCTGTGGGAGTCGACCTTGACGATCCGACTACGAACGTGCGAGACGTCGCGCCTTAGCAATCGCTAAACCAACTTCCGAGGGGTTATTGACCATGCCGGAGCACGATCAACCTGACCATGAGGGTCTGTTTCCTGCAAGCAAAGGAAGAACAAGCAAGAAACTGAGATTGCAATCTGGATATTGCGAATATAAGATGAAAGCTTTATTGATCAAGGTGGGGTTCTGTGACGTCTTGGTCTGGTCGTTGGACACAAACGAAGTACGAGAAGTTGCAGCTATGGCGAACTTTTAATCTAAACAAAACCCAAAGTATAAACGATGCCCTAAGGGCTGTATATATGGAGGAGAGAGGGGGAATTTGGTGGCCCTTGGAGGAGGGGTCCGAAACCAACCCTAACTCTGGTTTCCCCACACATACGGACTCTAAAAACAGCCTATACTTAAGTACTTCGAAAATACATGGGCCTGGCTCAATAATAAGGTGACGCAATACCTAGAATAGCCTCTAGACGAAATTTATGAAGTGGCATATTTCGTCCCATGCTTCATGCACTCATTATGGTGGCTTCAGAGTCCTGGAATCATCACTTGTAACTCCGGTCTTGTTCCCCTTGCGCATGCCATCATCTTCATGCTTGAACTTGCTCCAAGGTTCATCTTTCTTGTCCAAGCAAGGCCCTTCATTTGTAAGCAACACAAATGTATCCAATTTAGGCGGCATCATATTCTCATGAACATTAGAACCGTTATGAAGAAACGAAAGTACCTGATAATTCAATTGGCGTGCGCGAGCTCTAGTAATTGGTCCAGTATGTATAGCAGCAGGGGCTATGGGTGTAACAATGGTATTGATGTCCTCATCACTCTACACCGACACATCAAGCCCCACGTGGACCTATGACAAGAGCTAGAGCACGTGCTTTGGAAACCGAGGTGAACTCCTTCCTACCTAGCTTGCATATGGATACGAATGGAACATTGTTGCTAACTCACCAAGATACGCTATGTCTCATTAGGTACGAAGAGGAACACCACCTAGAGGCTCAGGAGCACCCCCAAGGAGAAGAGGAACCACCCCAAGGCCACACGGACCAAGACAGAGTGCAACAGCAGCAAGACAGGAAGTCCTAGGTGACCCCGTGCGAACGGGCCCTCGAGACCCCGTTTCCACAGGCTGTCCAGAGAGTTGGCGCTGAAGCACCCCGTGCGCACGGGCCCTACTTACCCCGTGCGCACGGGCCTCCCTGGATGGACGGCTGACATCCCCAAACCGAGCCCCTCTTCATCTACTTCGACCCCAAGACTATATAAACTGTACCTAGTGCTATGTTTAGGGTTAGCAAAGTATGAGCAAAGTATGAGATGAGATATTTGTGAGCTTTGCTCCTTCTACCTTCCCATTTGTGGAATCAAGACCCCTTTGGGAAGAATCCTAGTGGATTTCAAGACCTCGTCTAGGAGAAGACTATCTTCAAGACCTCATCTCCTAGGAGTGGGAAGAACTTTGCCATTGTATCTTTCCTTTGATTGTGTTTGTGACTTGTGGATCTTATTATGCTATTCTAGCGGATGTGTGATTGGGGAATTGTTTGAGTGTTTTCCTCTTTGTGTTCTTGTGAGTTTGCCTTTTCCCCCTCCAAATGTGAAAAGACCCCCCTCTAGGATTTCATCCTATATCATTTTGGTGTCAAGAGCAAGGTTGATTCACATCTTGGAGTCCCATCCCCCCATTTGCTAGCTTGATTTTGTTGTTTTTCGTCCTAATTCGAAAATCCCCACAAAAATAGCCCCAAATTTTTTTCCTTGCAATTTGTTGATCTTGTGAGATTTGGTTGTTTTGATCCACGAATTTGGAGTTTGGCAAGTGGATCCACCCATCTTCCTGCTTCCCCACCTTACAAATCCTCGGAATTGCCCTTATCTTGGAAAATACCCACGGATCCGGAGCTGTTCCTCCGCTCGCAGCACACCCCGTGCACACGGGCCCTCGAGACCCCGTGCACACGGGCCTCACTTACCCCGTGCGCACGGACCTTCAAGAAACTTTCAGCCATCTTTGTTTTGCACCATTTTGCACCCATACCAACACTCGTGTTCTTCCACACTATTTCTCGTGGTTGTTTCAGTTTCGGACCGCGGTTTCTCTTGTGTCCTAAGGTGTTTAGGATACTTAGGCGCATTTGGACATTATCATCGCCGCCACTCGTTCATCAACTCGAACACCACACCGGCTTCAACAACTACATTCCTACCGTACGATCGGACGGTAACCTCGACGAGATCTAACCCTTGCTTTTGCATTGATAACCCAAGCCATTTCGCGTCGCTTACCCATCGAGACTAGCAAGTTGAGAATTGCCGGGCCACGCTATTGTGCACCATAGTCATCATGTTAACATCTTAGTGCCATAAGTCTCTCCCATGCATATCTTACATACTTGCCTCATATCATACTTGGCTCTAGCTTCAAAAAAAACAAGAAAAGCTTTTAAGCTGATGAGGACATCAATACCATTGTTACACCCACAGCCCCTGCTGCTATACATACTGGACCAATTACTAGAGCTCGCGCACGCCAACTAAATTACCAGGTACTTTCGTTTCTTAGTAATGATTCTAATGTTCATGAGAATATGATGCTGCCTAAATTGGATACATTTGTTTTGCTTACAAATGAAGGGCCTAGCTTGGAGAAGGATGAACATTGGAGCAAGAACAAGCATGGAGATGATGGCATGCGCAAGGGGAACAAGAACAGAGTTACAAGTGATGATTTCAGGTCTTTGAAGCCTCCATAACGAGTGCATGAAGCCTTGGACGAAATATACAAGATGTCACTTCATAAATTTCGTCTAGAGGCTATTATAGGTGCTGCGTCACCTTTTTATTGGGCCAGGCCCATGTAATTTCGAAATACATAAGTATAGGCTATTTTTAGAGTCCGTATGTGTGGGGAAACAAGAGATAGGGTTGATTTCGGACCCCTCCACCAAGGGCCACGAAATTCCCCCTCTCTTCCTCCATATATACAGCCCTTAGGGCACCGTTTAGACTTTGGGTTTTGTTTAGATTAAAAGTTCGCCATAGCTGCAACTTCGTGTACTTCGTTTGTGTTCAACGACCAGACAAAGGCGTCACAGAACCCCACCTTGATCAATAAAGCTTGCATCTTATATTCGCAATATCCAGATTGCAATCTTAGTTTCTTGCTTGTTCTTCGTTTGCTCCCAGGAAACAGACCCTCGTGGTCAGGTTGATCGTGCTCCGGCGTGGTCAATAACCTCTCGGAGTTGGTTTGGCGATTGCTAAGGCGCGACGTCCTCACACGTTCGTAGTCGGATCGTCAAAGTCGACTTCCACCAAAGCGATATCCATCATCTCATCGAAAGACGGGACACCTTTGCCTCTATCAAGTGGTATCAGTTTTTAGGTTGCTCGGTGAGATTTTACAGTTTTTCGTAGTTTATATCGAGTCTGTTCTTCATACCTACAGTCCACGAAAAAGCCACAAAAAAATTAGGGTTAGTTCATCATATCCGAACCAATCTGAGCCTTTGCATAGTCTTTTTAGGGTTTTGCTTTGTTGAATTTGCGGTTGCATCGTCGTGTCTAGTTGCTGGTCTTAGAGTCTAGTCTTTTAGAGTTTCGAGTTCTGGTCATAAGTTGTCACGCCGCCGCCGCACCATCATCATCGCCCCTGCCATCTACCACCATCGCTCCGAATCCGTATCCATATACCACCACCAATCTGTGTCCATATACCACCACCGATCCATATCCATATACTACCACCGCTACCACCACCGCTGCCATATACCACCACCATATATCCACCACCAATCCGAGTTCCTTGCATATTAGGTTTGTTTTCGGGATCCATCTAATTTCCGATTCGTGTTTCCTTGTCTGAGTAGGTTTCGGATTCCAGCAATCTTTTGCCGTCCGTAGAAGAGGTAGGTTTCCAAAAAAAAAAGAGTCCGGAAACCACCCTCCGTTTAGGCCCAAAATTTTCCGAAAATGCACTTGTCGAAAAATTTTCTGGCTATCCTATTTTTTGGTGTTTCTAAGCGTATTGAGACAGTCGCCGTTATAGAAAGTTTTTTTGAACCGTTTCCAGTTTTTGGGTCCGGGCAGTCGAAAAAAAAAATTTGGTCAAAAAAATTTCGTGCCCATCCTGTCAGTTTGACCTGGGAAGAGTTTTGAGACACTCGCCATTATAGTGGTTTTTCGCAAAAAAGAAAAAAAAAGAGCAGCGAAAAAAAAGCAGCGCAAAAAAAAAGCGAAAAAAAATCCAGAGTGTGCTCTTCCCTTGTTTACGTGCAGCGCCGTGATTTTGTTAGTGTTCTAGGCTCGCGCCTCTAGCATAGTCTAGCCTAGGACCAGCACAGTACCGTCGTTGAGCGTTTATTCAACTTTGCATCTCTGAATTGATTATTGCTTACCCCTTTTGCTACCATATTATAAGCCTTCCCAGCTCCACATACAGCTACGTCGTGCGTTTGACTCTCCCTGGTAATCGCTCTATCCAAGCTTTGAGAGTTTTGACTACAACGGTTGCCGATCACCGCCTGTTGCTGGGTAAGAACTAGTAAGAATTTGAGTTTTACTTGACGGATTTGTGACACCCACCACCACTTGTTCGTAGTCTATAGGATCATATTCTTGTGTGTTTCTATTGCTGCTAACCATGCCTGGATCACAAGCCGACGAGATTGACTGGGAGAACTTATCGAACAAGGAGCTTCATGATAAGTTTCAGCAAATGATGACTGAACAGGTGCAAGATGTGCTGAACAATTTTGGAGAGGCCATGGAGAAGATCACTGGCCTTGAGAAGACGTTCGAAACAAAGCTCGATAACAGATTTAATGAACTGCTTGCGCGTCTTCCACCACCGGCTGCACCTGCCGCACCTCTGCAACAACAACAACTACGCCCCCTTCCGAATCAGTATGGACGAGCACAGCGTGTTCCTATTGAGCCAGGACAAAATTCTGGTGCCGCTGCTACTGCTGTTGGTGCTTCTTTGGCTCCTGCTACTGCTGCTGCTGGTACCCAGGAGGATGATGAGTATGCGGGCGATTATGAGGATGAGGTTGATCAAAATCAGCACTACGTGCAGCTACCAGCACCACCACCACCAGGTCGACCTCAGGTATATATTCGTAATGGTAGGCCTGCACCACCACCTCAGGTACGAGATGATGTCCATATTCCTAAACTGAAATTGAATATTCCACCATTTGAGGGTAGATATGTCCCTGATATATATCTTACTTGGGAGTTAGAAACTGAACAACGTTTTACATGTTTACAATATCCCGAGGAGAGACGGGTTGCTGCTGCTGTTTGTGCTTTCACTAGTTTTGCATGTGTATGGTGGTCTGAACATTGTAGATTATATCCTATTCCCGCTACTTGGGCTGCTTTGAAAACTGCTATGCGTACTCGTTGGGTTCCACCATATTATCAACGTGAATTGCTTCAAAAATTGCAGCGTTTAAGACAAGGAAAAAATTCTGTAGAAGAATATTATCAGGAATTACAAACTGGCATGATTAGATGTGGTATTGTTGAGGAGAATGAAGCTATGCTTGCACGTTTTTTGGGTGGATTGAAAAGATAGATTCAGACCATTCTAGACTAAAAGGAGTATACTAATATCACTCGTTTATTCCATCTTGCTTGTAAAGCTGAACGTGAAGTGCAGGATCGACAAGCATTGGCGCGAACTAACTTTTCTGCAGGCCGGCCTTCCTCATGGACACCGCGTGCATATTCTACTTCAACTGCACCAGCACCTCAATCAGGTGCCTCCTCCAGCCGTGATACAAGAAAACAGGCACAACAACCATTATCTGCCAAGAGCGCACCTGCCGGGCCTGCACAGAGTTCTTCTTCTTCCATGGCATCAACAGGGCACACAAGTGATATTATTTGTCGTCGTTGTAAGGGAGGAGGTCATTATGCGAGAGAATGCAAATCTAAGCGTGTGATGATTGTTACCGAGGATGGTGGCTATGAGTCCGCTAGTGACTATGATGAGGAGACTTTGGCTCTTATTACACGTGAAGAACATGGTGGAGATGATTCTGATCATGAGACACAATACATGGCTCCTGAAGACGCTGACATGTATGAATGTTTAGTTGCTCAACGTGTTTTGAGTGTGCAGGTCACACAAGCTGAGCAAAATCAGAGGCACAATTTGTTCCATACCAAGGGAGTTGTGAAGGAACGTTCTGTGCGCGTCATCATAGACGGAGGTAGCTGCAACAACTTGGCTAGCATGGAGATGGTGGAGAAGCTTTCTCTCACCACAAGACCACATCCACATCCTTACTACATCCAATGGTTCAACAACAGCGGCAAGGTTAAGGTAACACGTACTGTTCGTGTGCATTTTAGTATCTCTACATATGCTTATTATGTTGATTGTGATGTGGTACCTATGCAAGCATGTTCCTTATTACTTGGTAGACCATGGCAATTTGATAAAAATTCTGTACACCATGGTAGAAACAATCAGTATACTCTTGTTCATAAGGATAAAAATATTACTTTGCTTCCTATGACTCCTGATTCTATTTTGAAAGATGATATTAATAGAGCTAATAAAGCAAAATAGGAGAAGAATAAGAGTGAAAATCAGACTGTGGCAAAAGAATTTGAGCAACAAATGAAGCCTAATAATAAACCATCTAGTGTTGCTTCTGAAATTAAATTGAAAAGTGCATGTTTATTTGCCACCAAATCTGTTTGCTATGCTTTTGTGTGCAAAGAAGCATTATTTTCATTCGAGGACGTGCCTTCCTCTTTGCCTCCTGCTATCACTAACATTTTGCAGGAGTTCGCTGACGTCTTTCCACAAGACGTGCCACCGGGATTACCACCTATTCGAGGGATTGAGCATCAGATCAACTTAATTCCCGGTGCTTCACTGCCAAACCGTGCGCCATACCGTACCAATCCAGAGGAGGCGAAGGAGATTATGCGTCAAGTACAAGAGCTTCTCGACAAAGGTTATATACGCGAATCCCTTAGTCCTTGTGCTGTTCCTATTATTCTAGTGCCGAAAAAGGATGGTACATCGGGTATGTGTGTTGATTCTAGAGGCATTAATAATATTACTATTCGTTATCGTCATCCTATTCCTAGGCTAGATGATATGCTTGATGAATTGAGTGGCTCTACAATATTCTCCAAAGTTGATTTGCGTAGTGGATACCATCAAATTCGTATGAAATTGGGGGATGAATGGAAAACAGCATTTAAAACTAAGTTTGGATTATATGAGTGGTTAGTCATGCCTTTTGGTTTAACTAATGCGCCTAGTACTTTCATGAGACTAATGAACGAAGTTTTACGTGCTTTCATTGGACGATTTGTGGTAGTCTATTTTGATGATATATTGATTTATAGCAGATCTTTGGAAGAACATTTGGAACATTTACGTGCTATTTTTATTGCTCTACGTGATGCACGTTTGTTTGGTAACCTTGGGAAGTGCACCTTTTGCACCGACCGAGTATCTTTTCTTGGCTATGTTGTTACTCCACAGGGAATTGAAGTTGATAAAGCCAAGATTGAAGCTATTGAGAGTTGGCCGCAGCCCAAAACGGTCACACAAGTGAGGAGTTTCTTGGCCTCGCTGGATTCTATAGGCGTTTTGTGAGAGATTTCAGCACCATTGCTGCACCTCTCAATGAGCTTACAAAGAAAAATGTGCCTTTTCTTTGGGGTACCGCACAGGAAGAAGCCTTCTCGGTATTGAAAGATAAGTTGACACATGCTCCTTTACTCCAACTTCCTGATTTTAATAAGACTTTTGAGCTTGAATGTGATGCTAGTGGAATTGGATTAGGAGGTGTGTTATTACAAGATGGCAAACCTGTTGCATACTTTTCTGAAAAATTGAGTGGGCCTAGTCTGAATTATTCTACTTATGATAAAGAATTATATGCTCTCGTTCGGACTTTAGAAACATGGCAACATTATTTATGGCCCAAAGAATTTGTTATACATTCTGATCATGAATCTTTGAAACATATTAAAAGTCAAGCTAAACTGAATCGTAGACATGCTAAATGGGTTGAATTCATTGAGACTTTCCCTTATGTCATTAAACACAAGAAGGGAAAAGAAAATGTTATTGCTGATGCATTGTCTCGTCGCTATACTATGCTTTCACAACTTGCCTTCAAAATATTTGGTTTGGAGACCATCAAAGATCAATATGTGCATGATGCTGATTTTAAAGATGTAATGCAGAATTGTAAAGAAGGAAGAATGTGGAACAAGTTTGTTGTTAACGATGGATTTGTGTTTCGTGCTAACAAGCTATGCATTCCAGCTAGCTCCGTTCGTCTTTTGTTGTTGCAGGAGGCGCATGGAGGAGGATTAATGGGACACTTTGGCGTGAAGAAGACGGAGGACGTACTTGCTACACATTTCTTTTGGCCAAAGATGAGACGGGATGTTGAGCGTTTTATTGCTCGCTGCACTACATGTCAAAAAGCTAAGTCACGACACAATCCTCATGGTTTATATATGCCTTTGCCTGTACCTAGTGTTCCTTGGGAGGATATATCTATGGACTTTGTTTTAGGTTTACCTCGAACAAAGAAGGGGAGGGATAGCATATTTGTTGTCGTGGATAGATTCTCGAAAATGGCACACTTTATACCATGTCATAAAAGCGATGATGCTGTTAATGTTGCTGATTTGTTCTTTCGTGAAGTTATTCGCTTGCATGGTGTGCCAAATACTATTGTTTCAGATCATGATACTAAATTTCTTAGCCACTTTTGGAGATGTTTATGGGCTAAGTTGGGGACTAAACTGCTTTTTAGTACTACTTGTCACCCCCAAACTGATGGCCAAACTGAAGTAGTCAATAGAACATTGTCTACTATGCTTAGGGCTGTTTTGAAGAGTAATAAGAAAATGTGGGAGGAATGCTTGCCTCATATTGAATTTGCTTATAATCGTTCATTGCATTCTACTACTAAGATGTGCCCTTTTGAAGTTGTGTATGGTTTCCTACCTCGTGCACCTATTGATTTGTTGCCTCTTCCATCTTCGCAGAAGGTTAATTTTGATGCTAAACAATGTGCTGAATTGATTTTAAAAATGCATGAGTTAACTAAGGAAAACATTGAGCGTATGAATCCCAAATATAAACTTGCTGGAGATAAGGGTAGAAAACATGTTGTGTTTGCACCTGGAGATCTTGTTTGGTTACATTTGCGTAAGGATAGATTTCCTGATTTGCGCAAATCAAAGCTCATGCCACGGGCTGATGGTCCCTTCAAGGTGTTAGAGAAAATAAATGATAATGCATATAAACTTGAGCTGCCTGCAGATTTTGGGGTTAGTCCCACTTTTAACATTGCAGATTTGAAGCCTTATTTGGGTGAGGAAGATGAGCTTCCGTCGAGGACGACTTCACTTCAAGAAGGGGAGGATGATGAGGAAATCAATAACATTGTTACACCCACAGCCCCTGCTGCTATACATACTGGACCAATTACTAGAGCTCGCGCACGCCAACTAAATTACCAGGTACTTTCGTTTCTTGGTAATGATTCTAATGTTCATGAGAATATGATGCTGCCTAAATTGGATACATTTGTTTTGCTTACAAATGAAGGGCCTAACTTGGAGAAGGATGAACATTGGGGCAAGAACAAGCATGGAGATGATGGCATGCGCAAGGGGAACAAGAACAGAGTTACAAGTGATGATTTCAGGTCTTTGAAGCCTCCATAACGAGTGCATGAAGCCTTGGACGAAATATACAAGATGTCACTTCATAAATTTCGTCCAGAGGCTATTATAGGTGCTGCGTCACCTTTTTATTGGGCCAGGCCCATGTAATTTCGAAATACATAAGTGTAGGCTATTTTTAGAGTCCGTATGTGTGGGGAAACAAGAGATAGGGTTGATTTCGGACCCCTCCACCAAGGGCCACGAAATTCCCCCTCTCTTCCTCCATATATACAGCCCTTAGGGCACCGTTTAGACTTTGGGTTTTGTTTAGATTAAAAGTTCGCCATAGCTGCAACTTCGCGTACTTCGTTTGTGTTCAACGACCAGACAAAGGCGTCACAGAACCCCACCTTGATCAATAAAGCTTTCATCTTATATTCGCAATATCCAGATTGCAATCTTAGTTTCTTGCTTGTTCTTCGTTTGCTCGCAGGAAACAGACCCTCGTGGTCAGGTTGATCGTGCTCCGGCGTGGTCAATAACCTCTCGGAGTTAGTTTAGCGATTGCTAAGGCGCGACGTCCTCGCACGTTCGTAGTCGGATCGTCAAAGTCGACTTCCACCAAAGCGATATCCATCATCTCATCGAAAGACGGGACACCTTTGCCTCTATCATAAGCAAAAGAGGAGCAACAAAGAGCTTGTAAGCAATAGCATCGTGTCATTTTTGCATATCATCTTCGACCCCTCATACGTAGCATAGTTGGGATTGAAGATGGCATGTTTCTGGTTGGTGCACATGCATATCTAGCCCATTTGAGCAATCGAGCTAGTGTCTCTCTAGTATTCGCACAACTAGAGCATTTTCCGTGGTTGCACATTTTGAGCTCACCCCTTGGTTGTGCGTATCTCATCTATCTTCCGTGTGTGTGTTCCAAGTGATATCTTTGGGTTTGATCTATCTGTTTTTACTTGCATTTTTTGTGAATCTTTTCAACCTTATTGATATCTTGACTAACGTTTGCTTGAAATTTTTGCCACCATCCTAACCGAGCTCCTCCATAAGCCTTTTACTTGTATGTGTGAGAAACAATTCCCGGTACCAATTCCCGTATTATAGCATCTTGAGATCGTACTTGTTACATCCACAATCTTCGGAAAAGGTAACTTTGGTTTTGTTCTCTCATTTGTCCTACTCACCCCCACTTGCTCATGATGTATAGGCCAAGTACTTCTACCAACCCACTCTTCATGGAGCAAGACGACGACATGAACTCCTTCGTCACCAAGAGTCACCTCTTTGGTGCACAACGTGCTTTGCATCAAGAGCAACAAGCTATGAGTGACCACTTCGACAACCTTGCCGCCGACTTGCGACTTTCCAAGCAACGTACAAGGGACTACTTCGACCACAAGCTCGACGATCACAAGCAAGAGAATGACGCAAGGATGGATGAAATTCGTGCTTTGTTGCTCAATCGCTCGTCTTCCACTTCAAGAAGGAGCCGTTCAAGCCGCCACTCCGACTTCACCCTCTCCGGCTCAAGTACACCGACATCGAACACTCTTCGTCGAGCCACGCGCACCGACCATCAAGCAAGCCTCAATCCACTTCCAGACACCGACTCTCAAGAGCGCCGACAACGTCAAACTCAAGAGGCCTTTGCACTAGCACGAGAACAACAACAACAAACCCAACATGAAGAGGAAGAACATGCGCGTCTCCACCAACTTGCACAAGATGCCGAGACACAACGTCAAGAACAACAACTCCGTGACGCTCAAGCACATGCGGCACAACAAGCTCTACGCGATTCGAGTCGAGCCGTTGCCGACCGAAGCCGTCAAGCCCATGAACAATAGGAAGCATTTCGCGAAGAAATTCAAGAACAAAGATTTCAAGCTCGCGTGCATCGTCAAGTTCCTCCTCGAGCTCGCGAAGCTCCCCCACAAGCTCGCCAACAACATCAAATTCATCGAGAGCATTGATGCGGAGCATCCCAAGGTCATCCCCATGGACCTACCATCGTCTCATCAAGTGCCTAGTGGACCCATGACTTGATCACGTGCAAGAGCTCTTGAAACTGAGGTGACATCCCTCCTCTCACAATTCCACTTCGATGGACATGAAGCATGGCTACTACCTCATATGGATACTTTGTGCATACTCAGGTACAATGGAGAAGCTAAGGAGCAAGGACAAGAAGAAGAGGAAGATGGATGACAAGACGGAGAAGAAGGAGGGCTGAAGGAAAAGTCCCAGCCACTGGACGACCGGCCAAGACTGGACGTCCGGTGCCTGAAGCATCAGCCAAGCCCCAGCGAGCGGACGTCCGGTCCAGACCGGACGACCGGTGCCCCTGCACCCGAAGCAAACGAGCGGACGTCCGGTCCGGACCGGACGACTGGCGCGCCTGCATCTGAACCAACCTCAGCGGAAGCCTGACGTTTCCGGACGTCCGGCACCCCCATCATAGAGCCGAACCAGCGGACGTCTGGAGGACACCGGACGAACGGCCGCTCCTGGGACACCGGACGACCGGCCACCAGCGGACGTCCGGTACCTGGCTGCGTCCAGATTCGGGCCCGAGGCCCATGTACCCCTACTTTCGCCCCCATTTGCACTTAGACTATAAATAGACCTCTCCCACCTCCTTTCTAGGGTTAGTGAATGTTTAGCTCATATTTGTGAGAGAGCTTTGCTCATCCACTTGGTTACCTTCTCCTCGGAGATTTGTGCCTCCATCGGAGAAGATCCCCCAAGCGGATTCAAGCCCCCTTTACAGGAAGATCCCCTTGTGGATTCAAGTCCTCCTCACGGAGAAGAACCGATTACCATGTATCGTCCTTAGTTGTCCGTGGATTCGTGTATCGTTCTATGTACTCGAGGATCTAGCCCATGTGTGGCTTATTCATGTCGGTTTAGTGATTCCTCTTGTGTTTTATCTTGTGTTTTCTCTCCGTTCTTCCCCGTGTTCTTCGTGATTTCCCCGGGATCCACTCCTTTCGTGAAAGATCGGGCGATTAGGGTCTCTACCCTACATCATCTTGGTATCTAGAGCAAGGTTGATCACGATTTCAGAGCCTCCCCCATCGTTTCTAGCCTTCTTTTGTTGTTTTTCGTCCTAATCCGAAAATCCCCACAAAAATAGCCCCAAAAATTTTCTTGTGATTTGTGAGTATTGTTGATGTTTTGTTGGTTTTGATCTATGAATTTGTTGTGTTGCAAGTGGATCTAGCCTTCCCCCACCATCTCCACCTCGTACTCCATCCAAAATCCACGAAATTCATATCAATTTTCCCCCCGACCCACCGGACGACTGCAACTTACTGGACGTCTGGAGCCGCAGGAACCACCGGACGTCCGACCTTTCCGGACGACTGGAACCTCTAACCTAAACTGAACTTAGCGGATTTTCGACCAGACCGGACATCCGGCGACCGGACATCCGTCCACTTCCGGACGACCGCTACTACCACCACATCATCCGCTACACCACCTCCGACTTCCGCAAACCTTTCCAATATCCCAACCCACACCACCATTTTTGATAGAGGCAAAGGTGTCCCGTCTTTCGATGAGATGATGGATATCGCTTTGGTGGAAGTCGACTTTGACGATCCGACTACGAACGTGCAAGGACGTCGCGCCTTAGCAATCGCTAAACCAACTCGGAGAGGTTATTGACCACGCCGGAGCACGATCAACCTGACCACGAGGGTCTGTTTCCTGCGAGCAAACAAAGAACAAGCAAGAAACTGAGATTGCAATCTGGATATTGCGAATATAAGATGAAAGCTTTATTGATCAAGGTGGGGTTCTGTGACGCCTTTGTCTGGTCATTGAACACAAACGAAGTACGCGTTGTTGCAGCTATGGCGAATTTTTAATCTAAACAAAACCCAAAGTCTAAACGGTGCCCTAAGGGCTGTATATATGGAGGAAGAGAGGGGAATTTCGTGGCCCTTGGTGGAGGGGTCCGAAATCAACCCTATCTCTTGTTTCCCCACACATACGGACTCTAAAAATAGCCTATACTTTTGTATTTCGAAATTACATGGGCCTGGCCCAATAAAAAGGTGACGCAGCGCCTATAATAGCCTCGGGACGAAATTTATGAAGTGGCATCTTGTATATTTCGTCCAAGGCTTCATGCACCCATTATGGTGGCTTCAAAGTCCTGAAATCATCACTTGTAACTCCGTTCTTGTTCCCCTTGCGCATGGCATCATCTCCATGCTTGTTCTTGCTCCAATGTTCATCCTTCTCCAAGCTAGGCCCTTCATTTGTAAGCAAAACAAATGTATCCAATTTAAGCAGCATCATATTCTCATGAACATTAGAATCATTACCAAGAAACGAAAGTACCTGATAATTTAATTGGCGTGCGCGAGCTCTAGTAATTGGTCCCGTATATGTAGCAGTAGGGGTTATGGGTGTAACAATGGTATTGATGTCCTCATCATCCTCCCCTTCTTGAAATGAAGTCGTCCTCGACGGAAGCTCATCTTCCTCACCCAAATAAGGCTTCAAATCTGCAATGTTAAAAGTGGGACTAACCCCAAAATCTGCAGGCAGCTCAAGTTTATATGCATTATCATTTATTTTCTCTAACACCTTAAAGGGACCATCAGCACGTGGCATTAGCTTTGATTTGCGCAAATCAGGAAATCTATCCTTACGCAAATGTAACCAAACAAGATCTCCAGGTGCAAACACAACATGTTTTCTACCCTTATCTCCAGCAAGTTTATATTTAGCATTCATACGCTCAATGTTTTCCTTAGTTAACTCATGCATTTTTAAAATCAATTCAGCACGTTGTTTAGCATTAAAATTAACCTTCTCCGAAGATGGAAGAGGCAACAAATCAATAGGTGCACGAGGTAGGAAATCATACACAACTTCAAAAGGGCATATCTTAGTAGTAGAATGCAATGAACGATTATAAGCAAATTCAATATGAGGCAAGCATTCCTCCCACATTTTCTTATTATTCTTCAAAACAGCCCTAAGCATAGTAGACAACGTTCTATTGACTACTTCAGTTTGTCCATCAGTTTGGGGGTGACAAGTAGTACTAAAAAGCAGTTTAGTCCCCAACTTGGCCCATAAACATCTCCAAAAGTGGCTAAGAAATTTAGTATCACGATCTGAAACAATAGTATTTGGCACACCATGCAAGTGAATAATTTCACGAAAGAACAAATCAGCAACATTAACAGCATCATCGCTTTTATGACATGGTATAAAGTGTGCCATTTTCGAGAATCTATCCACGACAACAAATATGCTATCCCTCCCCTTCTTTGTTCGAGGTAAACCTAAAACAAAGTCCATAGATATATCCTCCCAAGGAACTCTAGGTACAGGCAAAGGCATATATAAACCATGAGGATTGAGTCGTGACTTAGCTTTTTGACATGTAGTGCAGCGAGCAATAAAACGCTCAACATCCCGTCTCATCTTTGGCCAAAAGAAATGTGCAGCAAGTACGTCCTCCATCTTCTTCACGCCAAAGTGTCCCATTAATCCTCCTCCATGCGCCTCCTGCAACAACAAAAGACGAACAGAGCTAGCTGGAATGCATAGCTTGTTCGCACGAAAGACAAATCCATCGTTAACGACAAACTTGTTCCACATTCTTCCTTCTTTACAATTCTGCATTACATCTTTAAAATCAGCATCATGCACATATTGATCTTTGATGGTCTCCAAACCAAATATTTTGAAGTCAAGTTGTGAAAGCATAGTATAGCGACGAGACAATGCATCAGCAATAACATTTTCTTTTCCCTTCTTGTGTTTAATGACATAAGGGAAAGTCTCAATAAATTCAACCCATTTAGCATGTCTACGATTCAGTTTAGCTTGACTTTTAATATGTTTCAAAGATTCATGATCAGAATGGATAACAAATTCTTTGGGCCATAAATAATGTTGGCATGTTTCTAAAGTCCGAACAAGAGCATATAATTCTTTATCGTAAGTAGAATAATTCAGACTAGGCCCACTCAATTTTTCAGAAAAGTATGCAACAGGTTTGCCATCTTGTAATAACACACCTCCTAATCCAATTCCACTAGCATCACATTCAAGCTCAAAAGTCTTATTAAAATCAGGAAGTTGGAGTAAAGGAGCATGTGTCAACTTATCTTTCAATACCGTGAAGGCTTCTTCCTGTGCGGTACCCCACAGAAAAGGCACATCTTTCTTTGTAAGCTCATTGAGAGGTGCAGCAATGGTGCTGAAATCTCTCACAAAACGCCTATAGAATCCAGCGAGGCCAAGAAAACTCCTCACTTGTGTGACCGTTTTGGGCTGCGGCCAACTCTCAATAGCTTCAATCTTGGCTTTGTCAACTTCAATTCCCTGTGGAGTAACAACATAGCCAAGAAAAGATACTCGGTCGGTGCAAAAGGTGCACTTCCCAAGGTTACCAAACAAACGTGCATCACGTAGAGCAATAAAAACAGCACGTAAATGTTCCAAATGTTCTTCCAAAGATTTGCTATAAATCAGTATATCATCAAAATAGACTACCACAAATCGTCCAATGAAAGCACGTAAAACTTCGTTCATTAGTCTCATGAAAGTACTAGGCGCATTAGTTAACCCAAAAGGCATGACTAACCACTCATATAAACCAAACTTTGTTTTAAATGCTGTTTTCCGTTCATCACCCAACTTTGGAGAATATTGTAGAGCCACTCAATTCATCAAGCATATCATCTAGCCTAGGAATAGGATGACGATAACGAATAGTAATATTATTAATGCCTCTACAATCAACACACATACGTGATGTACCATCCTTTTTAGGCACTAGAATAATAGGAACAACACAAGGACTAAGGGATTTGCGTCTATAACCTTTGTCGAGAAGCTCTTGTACTTGACGCATAATCTCCTTCGTCTCCTCTGGATTGGTACGGTATGGCGCACGGTTTCACAGTGATGCACCGGGAATTAAGTCAATCTGATGCTCAATCCCTCGAATAGGCGGTAATCCCGGTGGCACGTCTTGTGGAAAGACGTCAGCGAACTCCTGCAAAATGTTAGTGACAGCAGGAGGCAAAGAGGAAGGCACGTCCTCGAATGAAAATAATGCCTCTTTGCACAAAAAAGCATACCAAACAGATTTGCTGAAATCTAGCTCATCAATATCAGATTTGGTGGCAAATAAACATGCACTTTTCAATTTAATTTCAGAAGCAACACTAGATGGTTTATTATTAGGCTTCATTTGTTGCTCAAATTTTTTTGCCACAATTTGATTTTCACTCTTATTCGTCTCCTGTTTTGCTTTATTAGCTCTATTAATATCATCTTTCAAAATGGAATCAGGAGTCATAGGAAGCAAAGTAATATTTGTATCCTTATGAACAAGAGTATAGTGATTGTTTCTACCATGGTGTACAGAATTTTTATCAAATTGCCATGGTCTACCAAGTAATAAGGAACATGCTTCCATAGGTACCACATCACAATCAACATAATCAGCATATGTAGAGATACTAAAATGCACACGAACAGTACGTGTTACCTTAACCTTGCCGCTGTTGTTGAACCATTGGATGTAGTAAGGATGTGGATGTGGTCTTGTGGTGAGAGAAAGCTTCTCGACCATCTCCATGCTAGCCAAGTTGTTGCAGCTCCCTCCATCTATGATGACGCGCACAGAACGTTCTTTCACAACTCCCTTGGTATGGAACAAATTGTGCCTCTGATTTTGCTTAGCTTGTGTGACCTGCACACTCAAAACACGTTGAGCAACTAAACATTCATACATGTCAGCATCTTCAGGAGCCATGTATTCCGTCTCATGATCAGAATCATCTCCACCATGTTCTTCACGTGTAATAAGAGCCAAAGTCTCCTCATCATAGTCACTAGCGGACTCATATCCACCATCCGCGGTAGCAATCATCACACGCGGAGATTTGCATTCTCTCGCATAATGACCTCCTCCCTTACAACGACGACAAATAATATCACTTGTGTGCCTGTTGATGCCATGGAAGAAGCAGAACTCTGTGCAGGCCCAGCAGGTGCGCTCTTGGCAGATAATGGTGGTTGTGCCTGTTTTCTTGTATCACGACTGGAGGAGACACCTGATTGAGGTGCTGGTGCAGTTGAAGTAGAAGATGCACGCGGTGTCCATGATGAAGGTCGGCCTGCAGAAAAGTTAGTTCGCGCTAATGCTTGTCGATCCTGCACTTCACGTTCAGCTTTACAAGCAAGATGGAATAAACGAGTGATATTAGTATACTCCTTATAGTCTAGAATGGTCTGAATCTCTCTATTTAATCCACCCAGAAAACGTGCAAGCATAGCTTCATTCTCCTCAACAATACCACATCTAATCATGCCAGTTTGTAATTCCTGATAATATTCTTCTACAGAATTTTTTCCTTGTCTTAAGCTCTGTAATTTCTGAAGCAATTCACGTTGATAATATGGTGGAACCCAACGAGTACGCATAGCAGTTTTCAAATCAGCCCAAGTAGTTGGAATAGGATATAATCTACAATGTTCAGACCACCATACACATGCAAAACTAGTGAAAGCACAAACAGCAGCGGCAACCCGTCTCTCCTCGGGATATTGTAAACATGTAAATCGTTGTTCAGTTTCTAACTCCCAAGTAAGATATATATCAGGAACATATCTACCCTCGAAAGGTGGAATATTCAATTTCAGTTTAGGAAGATGGTCATGATCTCGTACCTGAGGGAAAGCCCTACCATTGTGATTATTTGCATGTGGACGACCTGGTGGTTGTGGTGCAGGTGGTTGCACGTAGTTCTGATTTCGAGCAACCTCATCCTCGTAATCTCCCACATAATCATCCTCCTCTGCATCAGCAGCAGGAGCCACAGAAGTATCAACAGCAGCACCAACAGTTTGGCCAAACGCAAGAGGAACACGGCTCGCTCGGCGGAGATCTGTTTCGCGATGTGGAGGTAGTCGTTGTTGTTGTTGTTGGAGAGGTGCGTTAGGTGCAGCGGGTGGTGGTGGTGGAAGACGCGCGAGCAATTCATTAAACTTGTTATCGAGCTTTGTTTCGAACGTCTTCTCCATGCCATCTATGTTCTCCATGGCCTCTTCAAATCTGTTTAGCACATCATTTGCTGAAATTTATCATGCAAATCCTTATTTGTCATGTTCTCCCAATCAGTCTCGTCGGCTTGTGATCCTGGCATGGTTAGCAGCAATAGAAACACACAAGAATATGATCCTACAGACTACTAACAAGAGGTGGTGGTGGGTGTCACAAATCCATAAAGCAAATCTCAAATTCTTACCAGTTCTTACCCAGCAGCAGGCGGTGATCGGCAACCGTTGTAGTCAAAAACTCTCAAAGCTTGGATAGAGCGATTTCCAGGGAGAGTCAAACGCACGACGTAGATGTATGTAGAGCTGGGAAGGCTTATAATATGGTAGCAAAAAGGGTCAGCAATAATCAATTCAGAGATGCAAAGTTGAATAAACGCTCAACGACGGTACTGTGCTGGTCCTAGGCTAGACTGTGCTAGAGACGCGAGCCTAGAACACCAACAAAATCACGGCGCGGCACGTAAACAAGGGAAAAGCACACTCTGGATTTTTTTCGCTCTTTTTTTTGCGCTGTTTTTTTTGTGCTGCTTTTTTTGCGAAAAATCACTATAATGGCGAGTGTCTCAAAACTCTTCCTAGGTCAAACTGACAGGATGGGCATGAAATTTTTTCGACCAATTTTTTTTTTGACTGCCCAGACCCAAAAACTGGAAACAAGTCAAAAAAAACTTCCTATAATGGCACCTGTCTCAAAACACTCAGAAACACCTAAAAATAGGATAGCCAGAATTTTTTTCGAAAAATGCGTTTTCGAAAAATTTTGGGCCTAAATGGAGGGTGTTTTCCGGACTCTTTTTATTCCGAAACCTACTCCGGCAAGGAAACACGAATCGGAATCTAGATGGATCTCGAAAACAAACCTAATATGACAAGAACTCGGATTGGTGGTGGATATATGGTAGTAGATGGCAGCGGTGGTGGTATATGACAGCGGTGGTGGTATATGGCAGGGGCGATGATGATGGTGCGGCGGCGGCGTGACAACTTATGACCAGAACTCGAAACTCTAAAAGACTAGACTCTAAGACCAGCAACTAGACACGACGATGCAACCGCAAATTCAACAAAGCAAAACCCTGAAAAGATTATGCAAAGGCTCAGATTGGTTCGGATATGATGAACTAACCCTAATTTTTTTTGTGGTTTTTGTGGACTGTAGGTATGAAGAACAGACTCGATCTAAACTACGAAAAACTGTAAAATCTCACCGAGCAACCTGGAAATTTGATACCACTTGATAGAGGCAAAGGTGTCCCCTCTTTCGATGAGATGATGGATATCGCTTTGGTGGCAGTCGACTTTGACGATCCGACTACGAACGTGCGAGGACGTCGCGCATTAGCAATCGCTAAACCAACTCCGAGAGGTTATTGACCACGCCGGAGCACGATCAACCTGACCACGAGGGTCTGTTTCCTGCGAGCAAACAAAGAACAAGCAAGAAACTGAGATTGCAATCTGGATATTGCGAATATAAGATGAAAGCTTTATTGATCAAGGTGGGGTTCTGTGACGCCTTTGTCTGGTCATTGAACACAAACGAAGTACGCGAAGTTGCAGCTATGGCGAACTTTTAATCTAAACAAAACCCAAAGTCTAAACGATGCCCTAAGGGCTGTATATATGGAGGAAGAGGGGGGAATTTCGTGACCCTTGGTGGAGGGGTCCGAAATCAACCCTATCTCTTGTTTCCCCACACATACGGACTCTAAAAATAGCCTATACTTATGTATTTCGAAATTACATGGGCCTGGCCCAATAATAAGGTGACGCAGCACCTATAATAGCCTCTGGACGAAATTTATGAAGTGACATCTTGTATATTTCGTCCAAGGCTTCATGCACTCGTTATGGAGGCTTCAAAGACCTGAAATCATCACTCGTAACTCTGTTCTTGTTCCCCTTGCGCATGCCATCATCTCCATGCTTGTTCTTGCTCCAATGTTCATCCTTCTCCAAGCTAGGCCCTTCATTTGTAAGCAAAACAAATGTATCCAATTTAGGCAGCATCATATTCTCATGAACATTAGAATCATTACCAAGAAACGAAAGTACCTGGTAATTTAGTTGGCGTGCGCGAGCTCTAGTAATTGGTCCAGTATGTATAGCAGCAGGGGCTGTGGGTGTAACAATGGTATTGATGTCCTCATCATCCTCCCCTTCTTGAAATGAAGTCGTCCTCGACGGAAGCTCATCTTCCTCACCCAAATAAGGCTTCAAATCTGCAATGTTAAAAGTGGGACTAACCCCAAAATCTGCAGGCAGCTCAAGTTTATATGCATTATCATTTATTTTCTCTAACACCTTAAAGGGACCATCAGCCCGTGGCATGAGCTTTGATTTGCGCAAATCAGGAAATCTATCCTTACGCAAATGTAACCAAACAAAATCTCCAGGTGCAAACACAACATGTTTTCTACCCTTATCTCCAGCAAGTTTATATTTGGCATTCATACGCTCAATGTTTTCCTTAGTTAACTCATGCATTTTTAAAATCAATTCAGCATGTTGTTTAGCATCAAAATTAACCTTCTCCGAAGATGGAAGAGGCAACAAATCAATAGGTGCACGAGGTAGGAAACCATACACAACTTCAAAAGGGCACATCTTAGTAGTAGAATGCAATGAACGATTATAAGCAAATTCAATATGAGGCAAGCATTCCTCCCACATTTTCTTATTACTCTTCAAAACAGCCCTAAGCATAGTAGACAATGTTCTATTGACTACTTCAGTTTGGCCATCAGTTTGGGGGTGACAAGTAGTACTAAAAAGCAGTTTAGTCCCCAACTTAGCCCATAAACATCTCCAAAAGTGGCTAAGAAATTTAGTATCACGATCTGAAACAATAGTATTTGGCACACCATGCAAGCGAATAATTTCACGAAAGAACAAATCAGCAACATTAACAGCATCATCGCTTTTATGACATGGTATAAAGTGTGCCATTTTCGAGAATCTATCCACGACAATAAATATGCTATCCCTCCCCTTCTTTGTTCGAGGTAAACCTAAAACAAAGTCCATAGATATATCCTCCCAAGGAACACTAGGTGATAGAGGCAAAGGTGTCCCGTCTTTCGATGAGATGGTGGATTTCGCTTTGGTGGAAGTCGACTTTGACGATCCGACTACGAACGTGCGAGGACGTCGCGCCTTAGCAATCGCTAAACCAACTCCGAGAGGTTATTGACCACGCCGGAGCACGATCAACCTGACCACGAGGGTCTGTTTCCTGCGAGCAAACGAAGAACAAGCAAGAAACTAAGATTGCAATCTGGATATTGCGAATATAAGATGAAAGCTTTATTGATCAAGGTGGGGTTCTGTGACGCCTTTGTCTGGTCGTTGAACACAAACGAAGTACGCGAAGTTGCAGCTATGGCGAACTTTTAATCTAAACAAAACCCAAAGTCTAAACGATGCCCTAAGGGCTGTATATATGGAGGAAGAGGGGGGGAATTTCGTGGCCCTTGGTGGAGGTGTCCGAAATCAACCCTATCTCTTGTTTCCCCACACATACGGACTCTAAAAATAGCCTATACTTATGTATTTCGAAATTACATGGGCCTGGCCCAATAATAAGGTGACGCAGCACCTAAAATAGCCTCGGGACGAAATTTATGAATTGGCATCTTGTATATTTCGTCCAAGGCTTCATGCACCCATTATGGTGGCTTCAAAGTCCTGAAATCATCACTTGTAACTCCGTTCTTGTTTCCCTTGCGCATGCCATCATCTCCATGCTTGTTCTTCCTCCAATGTTCATCCTTCTCCAAGCTAGGCCCTTCATTTGTAAGCAAAACAAATGTATCCAATTTAGGCAGCATCATATTCTCATGAACATTAGAATCATTACCAAGAAACGAAAGTACCTGGTAATTTAGTTGGCGTGCACGAGCTCTAGTAATTGGTCCAGTATGTATAGCAGCAGGGGCTGTGGGTGTAACAATTGTATTGATGTCCTCATCATCCTCCCCTTCTTGAAATGAAGTCGTCCTCGACGGAAGTTCATCTTCCTCACCCAAATAAGGCTTCAAATCTGCAATGTTAAAAGTGGGACTAACCCCAAAATCTGCAGGCAGCTCAAGTTTATATGCATTATCATTTATTTTCTCTAACACCTTAAAGGGACCATCAGCACGTGGCATTAGCTTTGATTTGCGCAAATCAGGAAATCTATCCTTACGCAAATGTAACCAAACAAGATCTCCAGGTGCAAACACAACATGTTTTCTACCCTTATCTCCAGCAAGTTTATATTTAGCATTCATACGCTCAATGTTTTTCTTAGTTAACTCATGCATTTTTAAAATCAATTCAGCATGTTGTTTAGCATCAAAATTAACCTTCTCCGAAGATGGAAGAGGCAACAAATCAATAGGTGCACGAGGTAGGAAACCATACACAACTTCAAAAGGGCACATCTTAGTAGTAGAATGCAATGAACGATTATAAGCAAATTCAATATGAGGCAAGCATTCCTCCCACATTTTCTTATTATTCTTCAAAACAGCCCTAAGCATAGTAGACAACGTTCTATTGACTACTTCAGTTTGTCCATCAGTTTGGGGGTGACAAGTAGTACTAAAAAGCAGTTTAGTCCCCAACTTAGCCCATAAACATCTCCAAAAGTGGCTAAGAAATTTAGTATCACGATCTGAAACAATAGTATTTGGCACACCATGCAAGCGAATAATTTCACGAAAGAACAAATCAGCAACATTAACAGCATCATCGCTTTTATGACATGGTATAAAGTGTGCCATTTTCGAGAATCTATCCACGACAACAAATATGCTATCCCTCCCCTTCTTTGTTCGAGGTAAACCTAAAACAAAGTCCATAGATATATCCTCCCAAGGAACACTAGGTACAGGCAAAGGCATATATAAACCATGAGGATTGAGTCGTGACTTAGCTTTTTGACATGTAGTGCAGCGAGCAATAAAACGCTCAACATCCCGTCTCATCTTTGGCCAAAAGAAATGTGATGAGGACATCAATACAATTGTTACACCCACAGCCCCTGCTGCTATACATACTGGACCAATTACTAGAGCTCGTGCACGCCAACTAAATTACCAGGTACTTTCGTTTCTTGGTAATGATTCTAATGTTCATGAGAATATGATGCTGCCTAAATTGGATACATTTGTTTTGCTTACAAATGAAGGGCCTAGCTTGGAGAAGGATGAACATTGGAGCAAGAACAAGCATGGAGATGATGGCATGCGCAAGGGAAACAAGAACGGAGTTACAAGTGATGATTTCAGGACTTTGAAGCCACCATAATGGGTGCATGAAGCCTTGGACGAAATATACAAGACGCCACTTCATAAATTTCGTCCCGAGGCTATTTTAGGTGCTGCGTCACCTTATTATTGGGCCAGGCCCATGTAATTTCGAAATACATAAGTATAGGCTATTTTTAGAGTCCGTACGTGTGGGGAAACAAGAGATAGGGTTGATTTCGGACCCCTCCACCAAGGGCCATGAAATTCCCCCCCTCTTCCTCCATATATACAGCCCTTAGGGCATCGTTTAGACTTTGGGTTTTGTTTAGATTAAAAGTTCGCCATAGCTGCAACTTCGCGTACTTCGTTTGTGTTCAACGACCAGACAAAGGCGTCACAGAACCCCACCTTGATCAATAAAGCTTTCATCTTATATTCGCAATATCCAGATTGCAATCTTAGTTTCTTGCTTGTTCTTCGTTTGCTCGCAGGAAACAGACCTTCGTGGTCAGGTTGATCGTGCTCCGGCGTGGTCAATAACCTCTCGGAGTTGGTTTAGCGATTGCTAAGGCGCGACGTCCTCGCACGTTCGTAGTCGGATCGTCAAAGTCGACTTCCACCAAAGCGAAATCCACCATCTCATCGAAAGACGGGACACCTTTGCCTCTATCAGTTTTCCTTAGTTAACTCATGCATTTTTAAAATCAATTCAGCACGTTGTTTAGCATCAAAATTAACCTTCTCCGAAGATGGAAGAGGCAACAAATCAATAGGTGCACGAGGTAGGAAACCATACACAACTTCAAAAGGGCACATCTTAGTAGTAGAATGCAATGAACGATTATAAGCAAATTCAATATGAGGCAAGCATTCCTCCCACATTTTCTTATTATTCTTCAAAACAGCCCTAAGCATAGTAGACAACGTTCTATTGACTACTTCAGTTTGTCCATCAGTTTGGGGGTGACAAGTAGTACTAAAAAGCAGTTTAGTCCCCAACTTAGCCCATAAACATCTCCAAAAGTGGCTAAGAAATTTAGTATCACGATCTGAAACAATAGTATTGGGCACACCATGCAAGCGAATAATTTCACGAAAGAACAAATCAGCAACATTAACAGCATCATCGCTTTTATGACATGGTATAAAGTGTGCCATTTTCGAGAATCTATCCACGACAACAAATATGCTATCCCTCCCCTTCTTTGTTCGAGGTAAACCTAAAACAAAGTCCATAGATATATCCTCCCAAGGAACACTAGGTACAGGCAAAGGCATATATAAACCATGAGGATTGAGTCGTGACTTAGCTTTTTGACATGTAGTGCAGCGAGCAATAAAACGCTCAACATCCCGTCTCATCTTTGGCCAAAAGAAATGTGTAGCAAGTACGTCCTCCGTCTTCTTCACGCCAAAGTGTCCCATTAATCCTCCTCCATGCGCCTGCTGCAACAACAAAAGACGAACGGAGCTAGCTGGAATGCATAGCTTGTTAGCACGAAACACAAATCCATCGTTAACGACAAACTTGTTCCACATTCTTCGTTCTTTACAATTCTGCATTACATCTTTAAAATCAGCATCATGCACATATTGATCTTTGATGGTCTCCAAACCAAATATTTTGAAGTCAAGTTGTGATAGTATAGCGACGAGACAATGCATCAGCAATAACATTTTCTTTTCCCTTCTTGTGTTTAATGACATAAGGGAAAGTCTCAATGAATTCAATCCATTTAGCATGTCTACGATTCAGTTTAGCTTGACTTTTAATATGTTTCAAAGATTCATGATCAGAATGTATAACAAATTCTTTGGGCCATAAATAATGTTCCCATGTTTCTAAAGTCCGAACAAGAGCATATAATTCTTTATCATAAGTAGAATAATTCAGACTAGGCCCACTCAATTTTTTAGAAAAGTATGCAACAGGTTTGCCATCTTGTAATAACACACCTCCTAATCCTATTCCACTAGCATCACATTCAAGCTCAAAAGTCTTATTAAAATCAGGAAGTTGGAGTAAAGGAGCATGTGTCAACTTATCTTTCAATACCGAGAAGGCTTCTTCCAGTGCGATACCCCAAAGAAAAGGCACATCTTTCTTTGTAAGCTCATTGAGAGGTGCAGCAATGGTGCTGAAATCTCTCACAAAACGCCTATAGAATCCAGCGAGGCCAAGAAAACTCCTCATTTGTGTGACCGTTTTGGGCTGCGGCCAACTCTCAATAGCTTCAATCTTGGCTTTATCAACTTCAATTCCCTATGGAGTAACAACATAGCCAAGAAAAGATACTCGGTCGGTGCAAAAGGTGCACTTCCCAAGGTTACCAAACAAACGTGCATCACGTAGAGCAATAAAAACAGCACGTAAATGTTCCAAATGTTCTTCCAAAGATCTGCTATAAATCAGTATATCATCAAAATAGACTACCACAAATCGTCCAATGAAAGCACATAAAACTTCGTTCATTAGTCTCATGAAAGTACTAGGCGCATTAGTTAACCCAAAAGGCATGACTAACCACTCATATAATCCAAACTTAGTTTTAAATGTTGTTTTCCATTCATCCCCCAATTTCATACGAATTTGATGGTATCCACTACGCAAATCAACTTTGGAGAATATTGTAGAGCCAGTCAATTCATCAAGCATATCATCTAGCCTAGGAATAGGATGACGATAACGAATAGTAATATTATTAATGGCTCTACAATCAACACACATACGCGATGTACCATCCTTTTTCGGCACTAGAATAATAGGAACAGCACAAGGACTAAGGGATTCGCGTATATAACCTTTGCCAAGAAGCTCTTGTACTTGACGCATAATCTCCTTCGTCTCCTCTGGATTGGTACGGTATGGCGCATGGTTTGGCAGTGAAGCACCGGGAATTAAGTCGATCTGATGCTCAATCCCTCGAATAGGTGGTAATCCCGGTGGCACGTCTTGTGGAAAGACGTCAGCGAACTCCTGCAAAATGTTAGTGATAGCAGGAGGCAAAGAGGAAGGCACGTCCTCGAATGAAAATAATGCCTCTTTGCACAGAAAAGCATAGGAAACAGATTTGCTGAAAACTAGCTCATCAGTATCAGATTTGGTGGCAAATAAACATGCACTTTTCAATTTAATTTCAGAAGCAACACTATATGGTTTATTATTAGGCTTCATTTGTTGCTCAAATTCTTTTGCCACAATCTGATTTTCACTCTTATTCTTCTCTTTTTTTGCTTTATTAGCTCTATTGATATCATCTTTCAAAATAGAATCAGGAGTCATAGGAAGCAAAGTAATATTTTTATCCTTATGAACAAGAGTATACTGATTGTTTCTACCATGGTGTACAGAATTTTTATCAAATTGCCATGGTCTACCAAGTAATAAGGAACATGCTTGCATAGGTACCACATCACAATCAACATAATCAGCATATGTAGAGATACTAAAATGCACACGAACAGTACGTGTTACCTTAACCTTGCCGCTGTTGTTGAACCATTGGATGTAGTAAGGATGTGGATGTGGTCTTGTGGTGAGAGAAAGCTTCTCCACCATCTCCATGCTAGCCAAGTTGTTGCAGCTCCCTCCAACTATTATGACGCGCACAGAACGTTCCTTCACAACTCCCTTGGTATGGAACAAATTGTGCCTCTGATTTTGCTCAGCTTGTGTGACCTGCACACTCAAAACACATTGAGCAACTAAACATTCATACCTGTCAGCGTCTTCAGGAGCCATGTATTGCGTCTCATGATCAGAATCATCTCCACCATGTTCTTCACGTGTAATAAGAGCCAAAGTCTCCTCATCATAGTCACTAGCGGACTCATATCCACCATCCGCGGTAGCAATCATCACACGCAGAGATTTGCATTCTCTCGCATAATGACCTCCTCCCTTACAACGACGACAAATAATATCACTTGTGTGCCCTGTTGATGCCATGGAAGAAGAAGAACTCTGTGCAGGCCCAGCAGGTGCGCTCTTGGCAGATAATAGTGGTTGTGCCTGTTTTCTTGTATCATGACTGGAGGAGGCACTTGATTGAGGTGCTGGTGCAGTTGAAGTAGAAGATGCACGCGGTGTCCATGATGAAGGTCGGCCTGCAGAAAAGTTAGATCGCGCCAATGCTTGTCGATCCTGCACTTCACGTTCAGCTTTACAAGCAAGATGGAATAAACGAGTGATATTAGTATACTCCTTATAGTCTAGAATGGTCTGAATCTCTCTATTTAATCCACCCAGAAAACGTGCAAGCATAGCTTCATTCTCCTCAACAATACCAGATCTAATCATGCCAGTTTGTAATTCCTGATAATATTCTTCTACATAATTTTTCCCTTGTCTTAAACGCTGCAATTTTTGAAGCAATTCACGTTGATAATACGGTGGAACCCAACGCGTACGCATAGCAATTTTCAAAGCTGCCCAAGTAGTTGGAATAGGATATAATCTACAATGTTCATACCACCATACACATGCAAAACTAGTGAAAGCACAAACAGCAGCAGCAACTCGTCTCTCCTCAGGATATTGTAAACATGTAAATCGTTGTTCAGTTTCTAACTCCCAAGTAAGATATATATCAGGAACATATCTACCCTCAAATGGTGGAATATTCAATTTCAGTTTAGTAATATGGACATCATCTCGTACCTGAGGTGGTGGTGCAGGCCTACCATTACGAATATATACCTGAGGTCGACCTGCTGGTGGTGGTGCTGGTGGGTGCACGTAGTTCTGATTTTGATCAACCTCATCCTCATTATCGCCCGCATACTCATCATCCTCCTAGGTACCAGCAGCAGCAGTAGCAGGAGCCAAAGAAGCATCAATAATAGGAACAGCAGCACCAGAAGTTTGGCCATCCTCAATAGGAACACGCTTCGCTCGTCCATACTGATTCGGAAGGATGCGTTGTTGTTGGTGTTGCAGAGGTGCGATAGGTGCAGCCGGCGGTGGTGGTGGTAAACGCGCGAGCAATTCATTAAACTTGCTATCAAGCTTTGTTTTGAATGTCTTCTCCATGCCATCTATCTTCTCCATGGCCTCGTCAAATCTGTTTAGCACATCTTGCACCTGTCCACTCATCATTTGCTGAAATTTATCATGTAGCTGTTTGTTCGTCAGGTTCTCCCAATCAGTCTCATCGGCTTGTGATCCTACCATGGTTAGCAGCAAATAGAAACACACAAGAATATGATCCTACAGACTACTAAGAAGTGGTGGTGGTGTATCAGAAACCCGTCAAGCAAATCTCAAATTCTTACCAGTTCTTACCCTGCAGCAGGTGGTGATCGGCAACCGTTGTAGTCAAAACTCTCAAAGCTTGGATAGAGCGATTACCAGGGAGAGTCAAACGCACGACGTAGATGTATATGGAGCTGGGAAGGCTTATAATATGGTAGCAAAAAAAAGATCAGCAATAATCAATTCAGAGATGCAAAGTTGAATAAACGCTCAACGACCGTACTGTGCTGGTCCTAGGCTAGACTGTACTAGAGATGCGAGCCTAAAACACCAACAAAATCACGGCGCGGCACGTAAACAAGGGAAAAGCACACTCTGGAATTTTTTTTTCGCTCTTTTTTTTTGCGCTCTTTTTTCTTTTGCGCTGTTTTTTTTTGCGAAAAATCACTATAATGGCGAGTGTCTCAAAACTCTTCCTAGCTTAAACTGGCAGGATGGGCACGAAATTTTTTCGACCAATTTTTTTTTATTTGACTGCCCGGACCCAAAAACTGGAAACGGGTCAAAAAAAACTTCCTATAATGGCACCAGTCTCAAAACACTCAGAAACACCTAAAAATAGGATAGCCAGAAATTTTTTCGAAAAATGCGTTTTCGAAAAATTTTGGGCCTAAACGGAGCGTGGTTTCCGGACTCTTTTTTTTCGAAACCTACTCCGGCAAGGAAACACGAATCGGAAACTAGATGGATCTCGAAAACACACCTAATATGCAAGGAACTCGGATTGGTGGTGGATATATGATGGTGGTATATGGCAGCGGTGGTGGTATATGGCAGCGGTGGTAATATATGGATATGGATCGGTGGTGGTATATGGATACGGATTGGTGGTGGTATATGGATACGGATTCGGAGCGGTGGTGGTAGGTGACAGGGGCGATGATGATGGTGCGGTGGCGGCGTGACAACTTATGACCAGAACTCGAAACTCTAAAAGACTAACGCTAAGACCAGCAACTAGACACGACGATGCAACCGCAAATTCAACAAAGCAAAACCCTAAAAAGATTATGCAAAGGCTCAGATATGATGAACTAACCCTAATTTTTTTTTGGCTTTTTCGTGGACTGTAGGTATGAAGAACAGACTCGATCTAAACTACGAAAAACTGTAAAATCTCACTGAGCAACCTGGAAATCTGATACCACTTGATAGAGGCAAAGGTGTCCCGTCTTTCGATGAGATGATGGATATCGCTTTGGTGGAAGTCGACTTTGACAATCCGACTACGAACGTGCGAGGACGTCGCGCCTTAGCAATCGCTAAACCAACTCCGAGAGGTTATTGACCACGCCGGAGCACGATCAACCTGACCACAAGGGTCTGTTTCCTGCGAGCAAACGAAGAACAAGCAAGAAACTAAGATTGCAATCTGGATATTGCGAATATAAGATGAAAGCTTTATTGATCAAGGTGGGGTTCTGTGACGCCTTTGTCTGGTCGTTGAACACAAACGAAGTACGCGAAGTTGCAGCTATGGCGAACTTTTAATCTAAACAAAACCCAAAGTCTAAACGGTGCCCTAAGGGCTGTATATATGGAGGAAGAGAGGGGGAATTTCGTGGCCCTTGGTGGAGGGGTCCGAAATCAACCCTATCTCTTGTTTCCCCACACATATGGACTCTAAAAATAGCATATACTTATGTATTTCGAAATTACATGGGCCTGGAACAATAAAAAGGTGACGCAGCACCTATAATAGCCTCTAGACGAAATTTATGAAGTGACATCTTGTATATTTCGTCCAAGGCTTCATGCACTCGTTATGGAGGCTTCAAAGACCTGAAATCATCACTTGTAACTCTGTTCTTGTTCCCCTTGCGCATGCCATCATCTCCATGCTTGTTCTTGCTCCAATGTTCATCCTTCTCCAAGCTAGGCCCTTCATTTGTAAGCAAAACAAATGTATCCAATTTAGGCAGCATCATATTCTCATGAACATTAGAATCATTACCAAGAAACGAAAGTACCTGGTAATTTAGTTGGCGTGCGCGAGCTCTAGTAATTGGTCCAGTATGTATAGCAGCAGGAGCTGTGGGTGTAACAATGGTATTGATGTCCTCATCATTCCCCTTGTGTTTTCCCTCGTTTTCCCCCGTTTCCCTCTTTGTGTTCCTCGTGTTCTTCGCGGGATCCGCTCCTTTCATGAAAGATTGGGCGATTAGGGTTCCACCCTACATCGTCTTGGTATCTAGAGCAAGGTTGATCACGATTTCGGAGCCTCCCCGTTGTGTTTCTAGCCAAATTTTGTTGTTTTTCGTCCTAATTCGAAAATTCCCCACCAAAAATAGCCCCTAATTTTTTTGTGATTTGTTGGTGTGTTGAGATTTTGTTGGTTTGGATCCGTGGATTTGCTTTGTTTCGAGTGGATCTAGCTTCCAATCCTTTCCCCCCTATTTCCATCCACAAATTCCTCCGAAATTTCACCCGGATTTAGCCTCCCCACGCGGTGTTCATCCCCGGATCTAGAGCCCGGACATCCGGCCCCAACCCGAACATCCGGCCTTCCACCCGGACATCCGGCCCCTAGCAGCAACTTCTCCATCCACCGCCCCGTTTTCGCCCCATTTTCCACCAAATTTTGTTCCGGTGTTCACCATATACCAAATATACTTTTGCATACCTCCACCACTTCCGCATAACCCAACCATTTTTGGAACGTTTCGCTCTCCGACACAATTGCTACTTCGAGGTTTGAGAATTTGAGTTGCGGTACCATACCCTTTTGTGTTTCGGCTATCTAGGTACGGTTCGACATCGACATCACCGCTGCTCATCTTCGCCATGAATGCGTCATCAACAACAACCACCTCGACTATGACTTGGTATTCGTGCCACCGTTTTGACACCATACCGGAAGCAAGATCGGTAACCTCATCTTGGTATTGGACATATCATTCTTGCCATTACATTGATAGCCATCATAGCCTTACTCCTTTGCGTTGCTTACCCATCGAGACTAGCCATTGAGTATTGCCGGCAACGAGACTTGTGCACATTAGTGATCATACTTCCCATAGCATACATATATCATTGTTGCATATCTTGGTACCATCTCTTGTGTCACAAAGTTGTCATCGCATACTCATTTGCTATCTTGGTTCGTCAAGCATTGCATGCGAAAAGAGCTCAAACATCAAAGAGCCAAACAAGCATTTAAGCAAAGAGAAAAGATAAGCAAAGAGCTTTTAAGCAAGAACCATAGCATCTTACAACATTAAGATTGTCATACTCGATCATCTTGGATCATATCATAGCAACACCTTGCATAGAACATATTTGGGATAGAAGTCGTTGCATTTTTGCTAAGTAGGTTGTGCACAAGTTCTTGTATCCGCCTATTGTGCAATCGTGCTAGCGTCTATCTAGTGTTGTGCAACAAGAGAATTTTTGTGGATTCCACATATTGGCTCACCCTTGGTTGCACAACCCCACTTATCTTTTTGCGTGTGTGTTTCCGTGTACCTTATATGCTTGGTCTACTTGTTACATTGCATCTTGCGAATCTTTTCCAACATTATTGAAGCTCACTTACAATTGCATCCAATTTTGTGCCACCATCCTAACCAAGCTCCACCAAAAGCTTTTACTTGTGTAGGTGTGAGAAACCGACAAGAACTCATACCAATTGTGCTATTTCCTTTTCCTACATTGGAGTGATCCTCGATCCACTTTCAACTTCGGTCAAGGTACATTTGGTACTCGTCCTTCTCTTTATACCACTCACATTTGTCTTGGAATGATGGAGCAAGACGACGACATGAACTCCTTCGTCACCAAGAGTCACCTCTTTGGTGCACAACGTGCTTTGCATCAAGAGCAACAAGCTATGAGTGAATGCATCGACAACCTTGCCGCCGAGTTGCGACTTTTCGAGCAACGTACAAGGGACTACTTCGACCACAAGCTCGACGATCACAAGCAAGAGAATGACGCAAGGATGGACGAAATTCGTGCTTTGTTGCTCAACGCTCGTCTTCCACTTCAAGAAGGAGCCGTTCAAGCCGCCACTCCGACTTCACCCTCTCCGGCTCAAGTACACCGACATCGAACACTCTTCGTCGAGCCGCACGCACCGCCCGTCAAGCAAGCCTCAATCCCCTACGAGACACCAACTCCCAAGAGCGCCGACAACGTCAAACTCAAGAGGCTTTTGCGCTAGCACGAGAACGGCAACGACAATGCCAACATGAAGAGGAAGAGCGAGTGCGTCTACACCAAAATGCCCAAGATGCCGAGGCACAACATCAAGAACAACAACTCTGTGACGCTCAAGCACTTGCAGCACAACAAGCTCTACGCGATTCAAGTCGAGCCGTTGCCGACCGAAGCCGACAAGTCCGTGAACAAGATGAAGCACATCGCGAAGAAATTCAAGAACAAAGATTTCACGCTCGCGTGCATCATCAAGTTCCTCTTCGAGCTCGCGAAGATCCTCCACAAGCTCGCCAACACCATCAAGTTCATCGAGAGCATGAAGACAATGGAAATCAACATGAGGATAACAACCCTCCGCGCCAAGAGCACCACGAGTTGAACAATCATCTACAACAAGGGCGTCATCATCCCTGACCCCAACACAATGAAGAGCAACGCTATGGCAAGCTCAAGTTCACCATGCCAGAGTTCAACGGAAGCAACAATCCCAAAGAATACCTTTCATGGGCATTGAAGGTTGACAAGATCTTCCGTTTGCACAATTTTGAAGAAGAGAAGAAGATCGCGATGGCATCCCTTGAGTTCCAAGATTATGTCCTCATTTGGTGGGAAAAAATGATAGAGCGCCGAGAGGCAAGAGGTGAACCACCCATCACTACTTGGGCGCAAATGAAGGATGTCATGAGAGCACGCTTCGTACCTACCTACTACAACGGCGACCTCTTCAAGAAACTCCAACAACTCAAGCACGGAACAAAGAGCGTTGAAGAATACTACGAGGAGATGGAGATTGCAATGATAAGAGCCAATGACACGGAAGATGATGAGCAAACAATCCCACGTTTCTTGAATGGACTCAATCACCCTATCAAGAAGATCGCCGACTTCCAACCATACTCAAATCTCATCGAGCTAGTGCACCAAGCTACCAAAGTGGAACGCCAAGTGCAAGATGATTTCAAGTATGCCAAGTTCTCATCCAAGTCCTACGGCTTCTCCAATAACCAAGCTTCAATGACTCCAACACCGACTACAAGACCTTCTACTTCCAACATCGACAAGTCGACTTCCAAGAAAGCTTCGTCAACTACAAGCTATCCTCCTACGAGCAACTTCAAGACGAGAGCTTCATCATCATCAACCCCAACCGATGAGACCGTCAAGACAAGTTACTTCAAGTGTTTCACTTTCAGAGGCCGAGGCCACAAGTCCTACGAGTGAACCAACAAGCGAACCATGGTCTTCAACAACGATGGCACTTATGACTCCATGAGCGAAGGCGAAATGAAAGCCCTCGAGCAAGTCGCCATGCACCGCCAAGTGAACAATGAAGAAGAACAAGTCTTTTGTGATGAAGAATCAAGTCCCTCACTTGTTGTCTCCAAAGTCTTGACTCTCCAACATCACCAAGAAGAAAACCAACGATGCCACATATTCCACACTAAGGCCGGCGTCAATGGACGATCCGTCAAGGTCATCATCGATGGAGGGAGTTGTCATAATCTCGCAAGTGAAGAACTTTGCTCCAAGCTCCAATTGCCCAAGACGAAGCATCCACATCCATACAAAGTGCAATGGCTTAGTGACTCCGGCACTATCCAAGTCGAGCACCGAGTCCAAGTCTCCTTCAAGATCGGCGCCTACGAAGACACCTTGGAGTGTGACGTCGTTTCAATGACCGTTTGTCATCTTCTCCTTGGACGGCCATGGCAATTCGATAGAGGATTCATACACAACGGCCAAACGAACCACTACATCTTCAAGATGAAGGGCAAGGAGTACGTCCTCCGTCCAATGTCGCCAAGTCAAGTGATCGCCCACAAGCAAGCCACCCATCGTGGAGATCATAGTGAGAGAGCGAGCCACCAAAAAGAGAGTGAGCGCCACAAGCCAAAATTGAGTGCCTCCACGATGAGCGAAAACAAGAACCTAGTTCTATTTGCCACCAAAGGTGAGATGAGAGAAGTGTGTGAGAACCCATCTAGTGTCCTACACTACGTCCTCGTGTGCAAGGACAATGCATCACAAACTAACACTTCTCACACTCTTCCTCTAGTGTCATCTACTCTTTTGCCGTAATTTCAAGATGTTTTTCCCGATGAGCTACCTCCGGGTCTACCTCCTCTACAAGGCATTGAGCACCGAATCGACCTCATCCCCGGAGCACCTCTTCCAAACAAAGCTCCATACCGTGTCAACCCGGACGAAACAAAAGAAATACAAAGGCAAGTAAAGCATCTCATAGACCATGGACATGTGATGTAGGGTAGAACCCTAGTGGCCTGATCTTTCACGAAAAGAGCGGATCCCGCGAAGAACACGAAGAACACGAGGAGGGAAACAAGGGGATATCACGAGGGGAACACAAGAGAACACTCAAACCAACAAGTATGATCACACATGTGCTAGATCCTCAAAACACAAAGAGAGATACACGATCCAAAGTCAACAACGGACGATACAAGAGGTAATTGGTTCTTCTCCGTGAGGAGGTCTTGAATCCACAAGGGGATCTTCTCCGCAAGGAGGTCTTGAATCCAGGGTGGATCTTCTCCGAAGAGGGGCCGCGGTCTCTCTCAAGGAGTAGATCCGATATGGATGAGCGTAGCTCTATCTCTCAAATGAGCTATCACAATGCTAACCCTAACTAGGAGGAGGTGGGGGAGTATATATAGTGCTAGCCCATGAAGGGGTAAGTGAGAGCGGGGATACATGGGCCCTTGGCCTGAATCTTTGCACGCAGGCAGGCCGGAAGTTCCGGGCTCCGGAAGTTCTGGGCTCCGGAAGTTCCGGGCAGGTTCCGGCTGGGTTCCGGGCTATCCAGAGAGTTGGCGCACTCCGGGCTGGTCTGGACTCCAGGGCCGGAGGTTCCGGGAAGGTCGAAACGTCCAGGGGCCAGAAGTTCCGGGCTTTCCAGAAGCTTGTCCTTGCTTCTTCTTCCTTCTCCTCTTCCATGCTTGGCCTTGGTCCTTGGATCCTCCATGGTCGTCTCGGTTGTGATAGAGGCAAAGGTGTCCCGTCTTTCGATGAGATGATGGATATCGCTTTGGTGGCAGTCGACTTTGACGATCCGACTATGAACGTGCGAGGACGTCGCGCCTTAGCAACCGCTAAACCAACTCCGAGAGGTTATTGACCACGCTGGAGCACGATCAACCTGACCACGAGGGTCTGTTTCCTGCGAGCAAACGAAGAACAAGCAAGAAACTGAGATTGCAATCTGGATATTGCGAATATAAGATGAAAGCTTTATTGATCAAGGTGGGGTTCTGTGACGCCTTTGTCTGGTCGTTGAACACAAACGAAGTACGCGAAGTTGCAGCTATGGCGAACTTTTAATCTAAACAAAACCCAAAGTCTAAACGATGCCCTAAGGGCTGTATATATGGAGGAAGAGGGGGGAATTTTGTGACCCTTGGTGGAGGGGTCCGAAATCAACCCTATCTCTTGTTTCCCCACACATACGGACTCTAAAAATAGCCTATACTTATGTATTTCGAAATTACATGGGCCTGGCCTAATAATAAGGTGACGCAACACCTATAATAGCCTCGGGATGAAATTTATGAAGTGGCATCTTGTATATTTCGTCCAAGGATCATGCACCCATTATGGTGGCTTCAAAGTCCTGAAATCATCACTTGTAACTCCGTTCTTGTTCCCCTTGCGCATGCCATCATCTCCATGCTTGTTCTTAATCCAATGTTCATCCTTCTCCAAGCTAGGCCCTTCATTTGTAAGCAAAACAAATGTATCCAATTTAGGCAGCATCATATTCTCATGAACATTAGAATCATTACCAAGAAACGAAAGTACCTGGTAATTTAGTTAGCGTGCACGAGCTCTAGTAATTGGTCCAGTATTTCTAGCAGCAGGGGCTGTGGGTGTAACAATTGTATTGATGTCCTCATCATCCTCCCCTTCTTGAAATAAAGTCGTCCTCGACGGAAGTTCATCTTCCTCACCCAAATAAGGCTTCAAATCTGCAATGTTAAAAGTGGGACTAACCCCAAAATCTGCAGGCAGCTCAAGTTTATATGCATTATCATTTATTTTCTCTAACACCTTAAAGGGACCATCAGCACGTGGCATTAACTTTGATTTGCGCAAATCCGGAAATCTATCCTTACGCAAATGTAACCAAACAAGATCTCCAGGTGCAAACACAACATGTTTTCTACCCTTATCTCCAGCAAGTTTATATTTAGCATTCATACGCTCAATGTTTTCCTTAGTTAACTCATGCATTTTTAAAATCAATTCAGCATGTTGTTTAGGATCAAAATTAACCTTCTCCGAAGATGGAAGAGGCAACAAATCAATAGGTGCACGAGGTAGGAAACCATACACAACTTCAAAAGGGCACATCTTAGTAGTAGAATGCAATGAACGATTATAAGCAAATTCAATATGAGGCAAGCATTCCTCCCACATTTTCTTATTATTCTTCAAAACAGCCCTAAGCATAGTAGACAACGTTCTATTGACTACTTCAGTTTGTCCATCAGTTTGGGGGTGACAAGTAGTACTAAAAAGCAGTTTAGTCCCCAACTTAGCCCATAAACATCTCCAAAAGTGGCTAAGAAATTTAGTATCACGATCTGAAACAATAGTATTTGGCACACCATGCAAGCGAATAATTTCACGAAAGAACAAATCAGCAACATTAACAGCATCATCGCTTTTATGACATGGTATAAAGTGCGCCATTTTCGAGAATCTATCCACGACAACAAATATGCTATCCCTCCCCTTCTTTGTTCGAGGTAAACCTAAAACAAAGTCCATAGATATATCCTCCCAAGGAACACTAGGTACAGGCAAAGGCATACATAAACCATGAGGATTGAGTCGTGACTTAGCTTTTTGACATGTAGTGCAGCGAGCAATAAAACGCTCAACATCCCGTCTCATCTTTGGCGAAAAGAAATGTGTAGAAAGTGATAGAGGCGAGGGTGTCCCGTCTTTCGATGAGATGATGGATATCGCTTTGGTGGAAGTCGACTTTGACGATCCGACTACGAACGTGCGAGGACGTCGCGCCTTAGCAATCGCTAAACCAACTCCGAGAGGTTATTGACCACGCCGGAGCACGATCAACCTGACCACGAGGGTCTGTTTCCTGCGAGCAAACGAAGAACAAGCAAGAAACTGAGATTGCAATCTGGATATTGCGAATATAAGATGAAAGCTTTATTGATCAAGGTGGGGTTCTGTGACGCCTTTGTCTGGTCGTTGAACACAAACGAAGTACGCGAAGTTGCAGCTATGGCGAACTTTTAATCTAAACAAAACCCAAAGTCTAAACGATGCCCTAAGGGCTGTATATATGGAGGAAGAGGGGGGAATTTCGTGGCCCTTGGTGGAGGGGTCCGAAATCAACCCTATCTCTTGTTTCCCCACACATACGGACTCTAAAAATAGCCTATACTTATGTATTTCGAAATTACCTGGGCCTGGCCCAATAATAAGGTGACGCAGCACCTAAAATAGCCTCGGGACGAAATTTATGAAGTGGCATCTTGTATATTTCGTCCAAGGCTTCATGCACCCATTATGGTGGCTTCAAAGTCCTGAAATCATCACTTGTAACTCCGTTCTTGTTTCCCTTGCGCATGCCATCATCTCCATGCTTGTTCTTGCTCCAATGTTCATCCTTCTCCAAGCTAGGCCCTTCATTTGTAAGCAAAACAAATGTATCCAATTTAGGCAGCATCATATTCTCATGAACATTAGAATCATTACCAAGAAACGAAAGTACCTGGTAATTTAGTTGGCGTGCACGAGCTCTAGTAATTGGTCCAGTATGTATAGCAGCAGGGGCTGTGGGTGTAACAATTGTATTGATGTCCTCATCATCCTCCCCTTCTTGAAATGAAGTCGTCCTCGACGGAAGTTCATCTTCCTCACCCAAATAAGGCTTCAAATCTGCAATGTTAAAAGTGGGACTAACCCCAAAATCTGCAGGCAGCTCAAGTTTATATGCATTATCATTTATTTTCTCTAACACCTTAAAGGGACCATCAGCACGTGGCATTAACTTTGATTTGCGCAAATCAGGAAATCTATCCTTACGCAAATGTAACCAAACAAGATCTCCAGGTATAAAAACAACATGTTTTCTACCCTTATCTCCAGCAAGTTTATATTTAGCATTCATGCGCTCAATGTTTTCCTTAGTTAACTCATGCATTTTTAAAATCAATTCAGCACGTTGTTTAGCATCAAAATTAACCTTCTCCGAAGATGGAAGAGGAAACAAATCAATAGGTGCACGAGGTAGGAAACCATACACAACTTCAAAAGGGCACATCTTAGTAGTAGAATGCAATGAACGATTATAAGCAAATTCAATATGAGGCAAGCATTCCTACCACATTTTCTTATTATTCTTCAAAACAGCCCTAAGCATAGTAGACAACGTTCTATTGACTACTTCAGTTTGTCCATCAGTTTGGGGGTGACAAGTAGTACTAAAAAGCAGTTTAGTCCCCAACTTAGCCCATAAACATCTCCAAAAGTGGCTAAGAAATTTAGTATCACGATCTGAAACAATAGTATTTGGCACACCATGCAAGCGAATAATTTCACGAAAGAACAAATCAGCAACATTAACAGCATCATCGCTTTTATGACATGGTATAAAGTGTGCCATTTTCGAGAATCTATCCACGACAACAAATATGCTATCCCTCCCCTTCTTTGTTCGAGGTAAACCTAAAACAAAGTCCATAGATATATCCTCCCAAGGAACACTAGGTACAGGCAAAGGCATATATAAACCATGAGGATTGATGATGAGGACATCAATACAATTGTTACACCCACAGCCCCTGCTGCTATACATACTGGACCAATTACTAGAGCTCGTGCACGCCAACTAAATTACCAGGTACTTTCGTTTCTTGGTAATGATTCTAATGTTCATGAGAATATGATGCTGCCTAAATTGGATACATTTGTTTTGCTTACAAATGAAGGGCCTAGCTTGGAGAAGGATGAACATTGGAGCAAGAACAAGAACGGAGTTACAAGTGATGATTTCAGAACTTTGAAGCCACCATAATGGGTGCATGAAGCCTTGGACGAAATATACAAGATGCCACTTCATAAATTTCGTCCCGAGGCTATTTTAGGTGCTGCGTCACCTTATTATTGGGCCAGGCCCATGTAATTTCGAAATACATAAGTATAGGCTATTTTTAGAGTCCGTATGTGTGGGGAAACAAGAGATAGGGTTGATTTCGGACCCCTCCACCAAGGGCCACGAAATTCCCCCCTCTTCCTACATATATACAGCCCTTAGGGCATCGTTTAGACTTTGGGTTTTGTTTAGATTAAAAGTTCGCCATAGCTGCAACTTCGCGTACTTCGTTTGTGTTCAACGACCAGACAAAGGCGTCACAGAACCCCACCTTGATCAATAAAGCTTTCATCTTATATTCGCAATATCCAGATTGCAATCTCAGTTTCTTGCTTGTTCTTCGTTTGCTCGCAGGAAACAGACCCTCGTGGTCAGGTTGATCGTGCTCCGGCGTGGTCAATAACCTCTCGGAGTTGGTTTAGCGATTGCTAAGGCGCGACGTCCTCGCACGTTCGTAGTCGGATCGTCAAAGTCGACTTCCACCAAAGCGATATCCATCATCTCATCGAAAGACGGGACACCCTCGCCTCTATCACTTTCTACACATTTCTTTTCGCCAAAGATGAGACGGGATGTTGAGCGTTTTATTGCTCGCTGCACTACATGTCAAAAAGCTAAGTCACGACTCAATCCTCATGGTTTATGTATGCCTTTGCCTGTACCTAGTGTTCCTTGGGAGGATATATCTATGGACTTTGTTTTAGGTTTACCTCGAACAAAGAAGGGGAGGGATAGCATATTTGTTGTCGTGGATAGATTCTCGAAAATGGCGCACTTTATACCATGTCATAAAAGCGATGATGCTGTTAATGTTGCTGATTTGTTCTTTCGTGAAATTATTCGCTTGCATGGTGTGCCAAATACTATTGTTTCAGATCGTGATACTAAATTTCTTAGCCACTTTTGGAGATGTTTATGGGCTAAGTTGGGGACTAAACTGCTTTTTAGTACTACTTGTCACCCCCAAACTGATGGACAAACTGAAGTAGTCAATAGAACGTTGTCTACTATGCTTAGGGCTGTTTTGAAGAATAATAAGAAAATGTGGGAGGAATGCTTGCCTCATATTGAATTTGCTTATAATCGTTCATTGCATTCTACTACTAAGATGTGCCCTTTTGAAGTTGTGTATGGTTTCCTACCTCGTGCACCTATTGATTTGTTGCCTCTTCCATCTTCGGAGAAGGTTAATTTTGATGCTAAACAACGTGCTGAATTGATTTTAAAAATGCATGAGTTAACTAAGGAAAACTGATAGAGGCAAAGGTGTCCCGTCTTTCGATGAGATGGTGGATTTCGCTTTGGTGGAAGTCGACTTTGACGATCCGACTACGAACGTGCGAGGACGTCGCGCCTTAGCAATCGCTAAACCAACTCCGAGAGGTTATTGACCACGCCGGAGCACGATCAACCTGACCACGAAGGTCTGTTTCCTGCGAGCAAACGAAGAACAAGCAAGAAACTAAGATTGCAATCTGGATATTGCGAATATAAGATGAAAGCTTTATTGATCAAGGTGGGGTTCTGTGACGCCTTTGTCTGGTCGTTGAACACAAACGAAGTACGCGAAGTTGCAGCTATGGCGAACTTTTAATCTAAACAAAACCCAAAGTCTAAATGATGCCCTAAGGGCTGTATATATGGAGGAAGAGGGGGGGAATTTCGTGGCCCTTGGTGGAGGAGTCCGAAATCAACCCTATCTCTTGTTTCCCCACACATACGGACTCTAAAAATAGCCTATACTTATGTATTTCGAAATTACATGGGCCTGGCCCAATAATAAGGTGACGCAGCACCTAAAATAGCCTCGGGACGAAATTTATGAAGTGGCATCTTGTATATTTCGTCCAAGGCTTCATGCACCCATTATGGTGGCTTCAAAGTCCTGAAATCATCACTTGTAACTCCGTTCTTGTTCCCCTTGCGCAAGCCATCATCTCCATGCTTGTTCTTGCTCCAATGTTCATCCTTCTCCAAGCTAGGCCCTTCATTTGTAAGCAAAACAAATGTATCCAATTTAGGCAGCATCATATTCTCATGAACATTAGAATCATTACCAAGAACCGAAAGTACCTGGTAATTTAGTTGGCGTGCACGAGCTCTAGTAATTGGTCCAGTATGTATAGCAGCAGGGGCTGTGGGTGTAACAATTGTATTGATGTCCTCATCATCCTCCCCTTCTTGAAATGAAGTCGTCCTCGACGGAAGTTCATCTTCCTCACCCAAATAAGGCTTCAAATCTGCAATGTTAAAAGTGGGACTAACCCCAAAATCTGCAGGCAGCTCAAGTTTATATGCATTATCATTTATTTTCTCTAACACCTTAAAGGGACCATCAGCACGTGGCATTAACTTTGATTTGCGCAAATCAGGAAATCTATCCTTACGCAAATGTAACCAAACAAGATCTCCAGGTGCAAACACAACATGTTTTCTACCCTTATCTCCAGCAAGTTTATATTTAGCATTCATGCGCTCAATGTTTTCCTTAGTTAACTCATGCATTTTTAAAATCAATTCAGCACGTTGTTTAGCATCAAAATTAACCTTCTCCGAAGATGGAAGAGGCAACAAATCAATAGGTGCACGAGGTAGGAAACCATACACAACTTCAAAAGGGCACATCTTAGTAGTAGAATGCATTGAACGATTATAAGCAAATTCAATATGAGGCAAGCATTCCTCCCACGTTTTCTTATTATTCTTCAAAACAGCCCTAAGCATAGTAGACAACGTTCTATTGACTACTTCAGTTTGTCCATCAGTTTGGGGGTGACAAGTAGTACTAAAAAGCAGTTTAGTCCCCAACTTAGCCCATAAACATCTCCAAAAGTGGCTAAGAAATTTAGTATCACGATCTGAAACAATAGTATTTGGCACACCATGCAAGCGAATAATTTCACGAAAGAACAAATCAGCAACATTAACAGCATCATCGCTTTTATGACATGGTATAAAGTGTGCCATTTTCGAGAATCTATCCACGACAACAAATATGCTATCCCTCCCCTTCTTTGTTCGAGGTAAACCTAAAACAAAGTCCATAGATATATCCTCCCAAGGAACACTAGGTACAGGCAAAGGCATATATAAACCATGAGGATTGAGTCGTGACTTCGCTTTTTGACATGTAGTGCATCGAGCAATAAAACGCTCAACATCCCGTCTCATCTTTGGCCAAAAGAAATGTGTAGCAAGTACGTCCTCCGTCTTCTTCACGCCAAAGTGTCCCATTAATCCTCCTCCATGCGCCTCCTGCAACAACAAAAGACGAACGGAGCTAGCTGGAATGCATAGCTTGTTAGCACGAAACACAAATCCATCGTTAACGACAAACTTGTTCCACATTCTTCCTTGTTTACAATTCTGCATTACATCTTTAAAATCAGCATCATGCACATATTGATCTTTGATGGTCTCCAAACCAAATATTTTGAAGTCAAGTTGTGAAAGCATAGTATAGCGACGAGACAATGCATCGGCAATAACAGTTTCTTTTCCCTTCTTGTGTTTAATGACATAAGGGAAAGTTTCAATGAATTCAACCCACTTAGCATGTCTACGATTCAGTTTAGCTTGACTTTTAATATGTTTCAAAGATTCATGATCAGAATGTATAACAAATTCTTTGGGCCATAAATAATGTTGCCATGTTTCTAAAGTCCGAACAAGAGCATATAATTCTTTATCATAAGTAGAATAATTCAGACTAGGCCCACTCAATTTTTCAGAAAAGTATGCAACAGGTTTGCCATCTTGTAATAACACACCTCCTAATCCAATTCCACTAGCATCACATTCAAGCTCAAAAGTCTTATTAAAATCAGGAAGTTGGAGTAAAGGAGCATGTGTCAACTTATCTTTCAATACCGTGAAGGCTTCTTCCTGTGCGGTACCCCAAACAAAAGGCACATCCTTCTTTGTAAGCTCGTTGAGAGGTGCAGCAATGGTGCTGAAATCTCTCACAAAACGCCTATAGAATCCGGCGAGGCCAAGAAAACTCCTCACTTGTGTGACCGTTTTGGGCTGCGGCCAACTCTCAATAGCTTCAATCTTGGCTTTATCAACTTCAATTCCCTGTGGAGTAACAACATAGCCAAGAAAAGATACTCGGTCGGTGCAAAAGGTGCACTTCCCAAGGTTACCAAACAAACGTGCATCACGTAGAGCAATAAAAACAGAACGTAAATGTTCCAAATGTTCCTCCAAAGATCTGCTATAAATCAATATGTCATCAAAGTAAACTACCACAAATCGTCCAATGAAAGCACGTAAAACTTCGTTCATTAATCTCATGAAAGTACTAGGTGCATTAGTTAACCCAAAAGGCATGACTAACCACTCATATAATCCAAACTTAGTTTTAAATGCTGTTTTCCATTCATCTCCCAATTTCATACGAATTTGATGGTAGCCACTACGCAAATCAACTTTGGAGAATATTGTAGAGCCACTCAATTCATCAAGCATATCATCTAGCCTAGGAATCGGATGACGATAACGAATAGTAATATTATTAATGCCTCTACAATCAACACACATACGTGATGTACCATCCTTTTTCGGCACTAGAATAATAGGAACAGCACAAGGACTAAGGGATTCGCGTATATAACCTTTGTCGAGAAGCTCTTGTACTTGACGCATAATCTCCTTCGTCTCCTCTGGATTGGTACGGTATGGTGCACGGTTTGGCAGTGAAGCACCGGGAATTAAGTCAATCTGATGCTCAATCCCTCGAATAGGCGGTAATCCTGGTGGCACGTCTTGTGGAAAAACGTCAGCGAACTCCTGCAAAATGTTAGTGACAGCAGGAGGCAAAGAGGAAGGCACGTCCTCGAATGAAAATAATGCCTCTTTGCACACAAAAGCATAGCAAACAGATTTGCTGAAATCTAGCTCATCAATATCAGATTTGGTGGCAAATAAACATGCACTTTTTAATTTAATTTCAGAAGCAACACTAGATGGTTTATTATTAGGCTTCATTTGTTGCTCAAATTCTTTTGCCACAATCTGATTTTCACTCTTATTCTTCTCCTGTTGTGCTTTATTAGCTCTATTAATATCATCTTTCAAAATGGAATCAGGAGTCATAGGAAGCAAAGTAATATTTTTATCCTTATGAACAAGAGTATAGTGATTGTTTCTACCATGGTGTACAGAATTTTTATCAAATTGCCATGGTCTACCAAGTAATAAGGAACATGCTTGCATAGGTAGCACATCACAATCAACATAATCAGCATATGTAGAGATACTAAAATGCACACGAACAGTACGTGTTACCTTAACCTTGCCGCTGTTGTTGAACCATTGGATGTAGTAAGGATGTGGATGTGGTCTTGTGGTGAGAGAAAGCTTCTCCACCATCTCCATGCTAGCCAAGTTGTTGCAGCTCCCTCCGTCTATTATGACGCGCACAGAACGTTCCTTCACAACTCCCTTGGTATGGAACAAATTGTGCCTCTGATTTTGCTCAGCTTGTGTGACCTGCACACTCAAAACACGTTGAGCAACTAAACATTCATACCTGTCAGCGTCTTCAGGAGCCATGTATTGCATCTCATGATCAGAATCATCTCCACCATGTTCTTCACGTGTAATAAGAGCTAATGTCTCCTCATCATAGTCACTAGCGGACTCATATCCACCATCCGCGGTAGCAATCATCACACGCGGAGATTTGCATTCTCTCGCATAATGACCTCCTCCCTTACAACGATGACAAATAATATCACTTGTGTGCCATGTTGATGCTATGGAAGAAGAAGAACGCTGTGTAGGCCCCGCAGGTGCGCTCTTGGCAGATAATGGTGGTTGTGCCTGTTTTCTTGTATCACGGCTGGAGGTGGCACCTGATGGAAGTGCTGGTGCAGTTGAAGTAGAAGATGCACGTGGTGTCCATGATGAAGGTCGGCCTGCAGAAAAGTTAGTTCGCCCCAATGCTTGTCGATCCTGCACTTCACGTTCAGCTTTACAAGCAAGATGGAATAAACGAGTGATATTAGTATACTCCTTATAGTCTAGAATGGTCTGAATCTCTCTATTTAATCCACCCAGAAAACTTGCAAGCATAGCTTCATTCTCCTCAACAATACCACATCTAATCATGCCAGTTTGTAATTCCTGATAATATTCTTCTACAGAATTTTTTCCTTGTCTTAAACGCTGCAATTTTTGAAGCAATTCACGTTGATAATATGGTGGAACCCAACGCGTACGCATAGCAGTTTTCAAAGAAGCCCAAGTAGTTGGAATAGGATATAATCTACAATGTTCAGACCACCATACACATGCAAAACTAGTGAAAGCACAAACAGCAGCAGCAACTCGTCTCTCCTCAGGATATTGTAAACATGTAAATCGTTGTTCAGTTTCTAACTCCCAAGTAAGATATATATCAGGAACATATCTACCCTCAAATGGTGGAATATTCAATTTCAGTTTAGGAATATGGACATCATCTCGTACCTGAGGTGGTGGTGCAGGCCTACCATGACGAATATATACCTGAGGTCGACCTGCTGGTGGTGGTGCTGGTGGCTGCTCGTAGATCTGATTTTGATCAACCTCATCCTCATAATCACCCGCATACTCATCATCCTCCTGGGTACCAGCAGGAGCAGTAGCAGGAGCCAAAGAAGCACCAACAGCAGTAGCAGCGGCACCAGAAGTTTGTCCTGTCTCAATAGGAACACGCTGTGCTCGTCCATACTGATTCGGAAGGGGGCGTAGTTGTTGTTGTTGCAGAGGTGCGACAGGTGCAGCCGGTGGTGGAAGACTCGCAAGCAGTTCATTAAATCTGTTATCGAGCTTTGTTTCGAACGTCTTCTCAAGGCCAGTGATCTTCTCCATGGCCTCTTCAAAATTGTTCAGCACATCTTGTACCTGTTCAGTCATCATTTGCTGAAACTTATCATGAAGCTCCTTGTTCGATAAGTTCTCCCAGTCAATCTCGTCGGCTTTTGATCCTGGCATGGTTAGCAGCAATAGAAACACACAAGAATATGATCCTACAGACTACTAAGAAGTGGTGGTGGTGTATCACAAATCCGTCAAGCAAATCTCAAATTCTTACCAGTTCTTACCCAGCAGCAGGCGGTGATCGGCAACCGTTGTAGTCAAAAACTCTCAAAGCGTGGATAGAGCGATTACCAGGGAGAGTCGAACACACGACGTAGATGTATGTGGAGCTGGGAAAGCTTATAGTATGGTAGCAAAAAGGGTCAGCAATAATCAATTCAGAGATGCAAAGTTGAATAAACGCTCAACAACGGTACTGTGCTGGTCCTAGGCTAGACTGTGCTAGAGACACGAGCCTAGAACACCAACAAAATCACGGCGTGGCACGTAAACAAGGGAAAAGCACACTCTGAATTTTTTTTTTCGCTTTTTTTTTGCGCTCTTTTTTTTTCTTTTGCGCTGTTTTTTTTTTGCGAAAAATCACTATAATGGCGAGTGTCTCAAAACTCTTCCTAGCTCAAACTGACAGGATGGGCATGAAATTTTTCGACCAATTTTTTTTTTTTGACTGCCCGGAACCAAAAACTGGAAACGGGTCAAAAAAAACTTCCTATAATGGCACCTGTCTCAAAACACTCAGAAACACCTAAAAATAGGATAGCCAGAAATTTTTTCGAAAAATGCGTTTTCGAAAAATTTTGGGCCTAAACGGAGCGTGGCTACCCGACTCTTTTTTTTTCGAAACCTACTCCGGCAAGGAAACACGAATCGGAATCTAGATGGATCTCGAAAACAACCCTAATAAGCAAGGAACTCGGATTGGTGGTGGATATATGGTGGTGGTATATGGCAGCGGTGGTGGTAGCGGTGGTAGTATATGGATATGGATCGGTGGTGGTATATGGGCACGGATTGGTGGTGGTATATGGATACGGATTCGGAGCGGTGGCGGATAAGCGGTGGTGGTAGATGGCAGGGGCGATGATGATGGTGCGGCGGCGGCGTGACAACTTATGACCAGAACTCGAAACTCTAAAAGACTAGACGCTAAGACCAGCAACTAGACCGACGATGCAACCGCAAATTCAACAAAGCAAAACCCTAAAAAGATTATGCAAAGGCTCAGATTGGTTCGGATATGATGAACTAACCCTAATTTTTTTTGTGTGGCTTTTTCGTGGACTGTAGGTATGAAGAACAGACTCGATCTAAACTACGAAAAAATGTAAAATCTCACCGAGCAACCTGGAAATCTGATACCACTTGATAGAGGCGAGGGTGTCCCGTCTTTCGATGAGATGATGGATATCGCTTTGGTGGAAGTCGACTTTGACGATCCGACTACGAACGTGCGAGGACGTCGCGCCTTAGCAATCGCTAAACCAACTCCGAGAGGTTATTGACCACGCCGGAGCACGATCAACCTGACCACGAGGGTCTGTTTCCTGCGAGCAAACGAAGAACAAGCAAGAAACTGAGATTGCAATCTGGATATTGCGAATATAAGATGAAAGCTTTATTGATCAAGGTGGGGTTCTGTGACGCCTTTGTCTGGTCGTTGAACACAAACGAAGTACGCGAAGTTGCAGCTATGGCGAACTTTTAATCTAAACAAAACCCAAAGTCTAAACGATGCCCTAAGGGCTGTATATATGGAGGAAGAGGGGGGGAATTTCGTGGCCCTTGGTGGAGGGGTCCGAAATCAACCCTATCCCTTGTTTCCCCATACATACGGACTCTAAAAATAGCCTATACTTATGTATTTCGAAATTACATGGGCCTGGCCCAATAATAAGGTGACGCAGCACCTAAAATAGCCTCGGGACGAAATTTATGAAGTGGCATCTTGTATATTTCGTCCAAGGCTTCATGCACCCATTATGGTGGCTTCAAAGTCCTGAAATCATCACTTGTAACTCCGTTCTTGTTCCCCTTGCGCATGCCATCATCTCCATGCTTGTTCTTGCTCCAATGTTCATCCTTCTCCAAGCTAGGCCCTTCATTTGTAAGCAAAACAAATGTATCCAATTTAGGCAGCATCATATTCTCATGAACATTAGAATCATTACCAAGAAACGAAAGTACCTGGTAATTTAGTTGGCGTGCACGAGCTCTAGTAATTGGTCCAGTATGTATAGCAACAGGGGCTGTGGGTGTAACAATTGTATTGATGTCCTCATCAGAAAGTACGTCCTCCGTCTTCTTCACGCCAAAGTGTCCCATTAATCCTCCTCCATGCGCCTCCTGCAACAACAAAAGAAGAACGGAGCTAGCTGGAATGCATAGCTTGTTAGCACGAAACACAAATCCATCGTTAACGACGAACTTGTTCCACATTCTTCCTTCTTTACAATTCCGCATTACATCTTTAAAATCAGCATCATGCACATATTGATCTTTGATGGTCTCCAAACCAAATATTTTGAAGTCAAGTTGTGAAAGCATAGTATAGCGGCGAGACAATGCATCAGCAATAACATTTTCTTTTCCCTTCTTGTGTTTAATGACATAAGGAAAAGTCTCAATGAATTCAACCCATTTAGCATGTCTACGATTCAGTTTAGCTTGACTTTTAGTATGTTTCAAAGATTCATGATCAGAATGTATAACAAATTCTTTGGGCCATAAATAATGTTGCCATGTTTCTAAAGTCCGAACAAGAGCATATAATTCTTTATCATAAGTAGAATAATTCAGACTAGGCCCACTCAATTTTTCAGAAAAGTATGCAACAGGTTTGCCATCTTGTAATAACACACCGCCTAATCCAATTCCACTAGCATCACATTCAAGCTCAAAAGTCTTATTAAAATCAGGAAGTTGGAGTAAAGGAGCATGTGTCAACTTATCTTTCAATACCGAGAAGGCTTCTTCCTGTGCGATACCCCAAAGAAAAGGCACATCTTTCTTTGTAAGCTCATTGAGAGGTGCAGCAATGGTGCTGAAATCTCTCACAAAACGCCTATAGAATCCAGCGAGGCCAAGAAAACTCCTCACTTGTGTGACCATTTTGGGTTGCGGCCAACTCTCAATAGCTTCAATCTTAGCTTTATCAACTTCAATTCCCTATGGAGTAACAACATAGCCAAGAAAAGATACTCGGTCGGTGCAAAAGGTGCACTTCCCAAGGTTACCAAACAAACGTGCATCACGTAGAGCAATAAAAACAACACGTAAATGTTTCCAATGTTCTTCCAAAGATCTGCTAGAAATAAATATGTCATCAAAGTAAACTACCACACATCGTCCAATGAAAGCACGTAAAACTTCGTTCATTAATCTCATGAAAGTACTAGGTGCATTAGTTAACCCAAAAGGCATGACTAACCACTCATATAATCCAAACTTAGTTTTGAATGCTGTTTTCCATTCATCTCCCAATTTCATACGAATTTGATGGTATCCACTACGCAAATCAACTTTGGAGAATATTGTAGAGCCACTCAATTCATCAAGCATATCATCTAGCCTAGGAATTGGATGACGATAACGAATAGTAATATTATTAATGCCTCTACAATCAACACACATACGTGATGTGCCATCCTTTTTCGGCACTAGAATAATAGGAACAGCACAAGGACTAAGGGATTCGCGTATATAACCTTTGTCGAGAAGCTCTTGTACTTGACGCATAATCTCCTTCGTCTCCTCTGGATTGGTACGGTATGGTGCACGGTTTGGCAGTGAAGCACCGGGAATTAAGTCAATCTGTGCTCAATCCCTCGAATAGGCGGTAATCCTGGTGGCACGTCTTGTGGAAAGACGTCAGCGAACTCCTGTAAAATGTTAGTGACAGCAGGAGGCAAAGAGGAAGGCACGTCCTCGAATGAAAATAATGCCTCTTTGCACACAAAAGCATAGCAAACAGATTTGCTGAAATCTAGCTCATCAATATCAGATTTGGTGGCAAATAAACATGCACTTTTCAATTTAATTTCAGAAGCAACACTAGATGGTTTATTATTAGGCTTCATTTGTTGCTCAAATTCTTTTGCCACAATCTGATTTTCACTCTTATTCGTCTCCTGTTTTGCTTTATTAGCTCTATTAATATCATCTTTCAAAATGGAATCAGGAGTCATAGGAAGCAAAGTAATATTTTTATCCTTATAAACAAGAGTATAGTGATTGTTTCTACCATGGTGTACAGAATTTTTATCAAATTGCCATGGTCTACCAAGTAATAAGGAACATGCTTGCATAGGTACCACATCACAATCAACATAATCAGCATATGTAGAGATACTAAAATGCACACGAACAGTACGTGTTACCTTAACCTTGCCGCTGTTGTTGAACCATTGGATGTAGTAAGGATGTGGATGTGGTCTTGTGGTGAGAGAAAGCTTCTCCACCATCTCCATGCTAGCCAAGTTGTTGCATCTCCCTCCATCTATGATGACGCGCATAGAACGTTCTTTCACAACTCCCTTGGTATGGAACAAATTGTGCCTCTGATTTTGCTCAGCTTGTGTGACCTGCACACTCAAAACACGTTGAGCAACTAAACATTCATACATGTCAGCATCTTCAGGAGCCATGTATTCCGTCTCATGATCAGAATCATCTCCACCATGTTCTTCACGTGTAATAAGAGCCAAAGTCTCCTCATCATAGTCACTAGCGGACTCATATCCACCATCCGCGGTAGCAATCATCACACGCGGAGATTTGCATTCTCTCGCATAATGACCTCCTCCCTTACAACGACGACAAATAATATCACTTGTGTGCCCTGTTGATGCCATGGAAGAAGCAGAACTCTGTGCAGGCCCAGCAGGTGCGCTCTTGGCAGATAATGGTGGTTGTGCCTGTTTTCTTGTATCACGACTGGAGGGGACACCTAATTGAGGTGCTGGTGCAGTTGAAGTAGAAGATGCACACGGTGTCCGTGATGAAGGTCGGCCTGCAGAAAAGTTAGTTCGCGCCAATGCTCGTCGATCCTGCACTTCACATTCAGCTTTACAAGCAAGATGGAATAAACGAGTGATATTAGTATACTCCTTATAGTCTAGAATGGTCTGAATCTCTCTATTTAATCCACCCAGAAAACGTGCAAGCATAGCTTCATTCTCCTCAACAATACCACATCTAATCATGCCAGTTTGTAATTCCTGATAATATTCTTCTACAGAATTTTTTCCTTGTCTTAAGCGCTGTAATTTCTGAAGCAATTCACGTTGATAATATGGTGGAACCCAACGAGTACGCATAGCAGTTTTCAAAGCAGCCCAAGTAGTTGGAATAGGATATAATCTACAATGTTCAGACTACCATACACATGCAAAACTAGTGAAAGCACAAACAACAGCGGCAACCCGTCTCTCCTCGGGATATTGTAAACATGTAAATCGTTGTTCAGTTTCTAACTCCCAAGTAAGATATATATTAGGAACATATCTACCCTCGAAAGGTGGAATATTCAATTTCAGTTTAGGAAGATGGTCATGATCTCGTACCTGAGGGAAAGCCCTACCATTGTGATTATTTGCATGTGGATGACCTGGTGGTTGTGGTGCAGGTGGTTGCACATAGTTCTGATTTTGAGCAACCTCATCCTCGTAATCTCCCAGATAATCATCCTCCTCCGCATCAGCAGCAGGAGCCACAGAAGTATCAACAGCAGCACCAATAGTTTGGCCAAACGCAAGAGGAACATGGCTCGCTTGGCGGAGATCTGTTTCGCGACGTGGAGTTAGTCGTTGTTGTTGTTGTTGGAGAGGGGCGTTAGGTGCAGCGGGTGGTGGTGGTGGAAGACACGCGAGCCATTCATTAAACTTGTTATCGAGCTTTGTTTCGAACGTCTTCTCCATGCCATCTATCTTCTCCATGGCCTCTTCAAATCTGTTTAGCACATCTTGCACCTGTCCACTCATCATTTGCTGAAATTTATCATGCAAATCCTTATTCGTCATGTTCTCCCAGTCAGTCTCGTCGGCTTGTGATCCTGGCATGGTTAGCAGCAATAGAAACACACAAGAATATGATCCTACAGACTACTAACAAGAGGTGGTGGTGGGTGTCACAAATCCGTCAAGCAAATCTCAAATTCTTACCAGTTCTTACCCAGCAGCAGGCGGTGATCGGCAACCGTTATAGTCAAAACTCTCAAAAGCTTGGATAGAGCGATTACCAGGGAGAGTCAAACGCACGACGTAGATGTATGTGGAGCTGGGAAGGCTTATAATATGGTAGCAAAAAGGGTTAGCAATAATCAATTCAGAGATGCAAAGTTGAATAAACGCTCAACGACGGTACTGTGCTGGTCCTAGGCTAGACTGTGCTAGAGACGCGAGCCTAGAACACCAACAAAATCACGGCGCGGCACGTAAACAAGGGAAAAGCACACTCTGGACTTTTTTTTCGCTCTTTTTTTTTACGCTCTTTTTTTTGCGCTGCTTTTTTTTTCGAAAAATCACTATAATGGCGAGTGTCTCAAAACTCTTCCTAGGTCAAACTGACAGGATGGGCACGAAATTTTTTCGACCAATTTTTTTTTGACTGCCCGGACCCAAAAACTGGAAACGGGTCAAAAAAAACTTCCTATAATGGCACCTGTCTCAAAACACTCAGAAACACATAAAAATAGGATAGCCAGAAATTTTTTCAAAAAATGCGTTTTCGAAAGATTTTGGGCCTAAACGGAGGGTGGTTTCCGGACTCTTTTTTTTCCAAAACCTACTCCGGCAAGGAAACACGAATCAGAATCTAGATGGATCTCGAAAACAAACCTAATATGACAAGAACTTGGATTGGTGGTGGATATATGGTAGTAGATGGAAGCGGTGGTGGTATATGACAGCGGTGGTGGTATATGGATACGGATTCGAAGCGGTGGCGGATAAGCGGCGGTGGTAGATGGTAGGGGCGATGATGATGGTGCGGTGGCGGCGTGACAACTTATGACCAGAACTCGAAACTCTAAAAGACTAGACTCTAAGACCAGCAACTAGACACGACGATGCAACCGCAAATTCAACAAAGCAAAACCCTCAAAAGATTATGCAAAGGCTCAGATTGGTTCGGATATGATGAACTAACCCTAATTTTTTTTGTGGCTTTTTCGTGGACTGTAGGTATGAAGAACAGACTCGATCTAAACTACGAAAAACTGTAAAATCTCATCGAGCAACCTGGAAATCTGATACCACTTGATAGAGGCAAAGGTGTCCCGTCTTTCGATGAGATGATGAATATCGCTTTGGTGGCAGTCGACTTTGACGATCCGACTACGAACGTGCGAGGACGTCGCGCCTTAGCAATCGCTAAACCAACTCCGAGAGGTTATTGACCACCCCGGAGCACGATCAACCTGACCACGAGGGTCTGTTTCCTGCGAGCAAACGAAGAACAAGCAACAAACTGAGATTGCAATCTGGATATTGCGAATATAAGATGAAAGCTTTATTGATCAAGGTGGGGTTCTGTGACGCCTTTGTCTGGTCGTTAAACACAAACGAAGTACGCGAAGTTGCAGCTATGGCGAACTTTTAATCTAAACAAAACCCAAAGTCTAAACGATGCCCTAAGGGCTGTATATATGGAGGAAGAGGGGGGAATTTCGTGACCCTTGGTGGAGGGGTCCGAAATCAACCCTATCTCTTGTTTCCCCACACATACGGACTCTAAAAATAGCCTATACTTATGTATTTCGAAATTACATGGGCCTGGCCCAATAATAAGGTGACGCAGCACCTATAATAGCCTCGGGACGAAATTTATGAAGTGGCATCTTGTATATTTCGTCCAAGGCTGCATGCACCCATTATGGTGGCTTCAAAGTCCTGAAATCATCACTTGTAACTCCGTTCTTGTTCCCCTTGCGCATGGCATCATCTCCATGCTTGTTCTTAATCCAATGTTCATCCTTCTCCAAGCTAGGCCCTTCATTTGTAAGCAAAACAAATGTATCCAATTTAGGCAGCATCATATTCTCATGAACATTAGAATCATTACCAAGAAACGAAAGTACCTGGTAATTTAGTTGGCGTGCACGAGCTCTAGTAATTGGTCCAGTATTTCTAGCAGCAGGGGCTGTGGGTGTAACAATTGTATTGATGTCCTCATCAGGTTGTACCTGAGTATATGCAAGATCGATGCATGAGGTACTAGCCATGTCTCATATGTGGAAAGTGACGGTTCGAAGAGGAGTGAGTTCACCTTGTGTCCAATGGCGTATAGTCGAGGTCTCATCGTATGTCCTCTTGGGGCTTGGGGAGTAATTGAAGTGTACATGGGGATGATCATAGGATCCTCCGCATCATCTCCCCTCCCTTGGGAAAGATCCGACCTCGGATCGTGATCCTCATCACCATGGAAACGGTAGTCATGGACGGACATGTAGTTGGACGGAGTGGAAGACGTTACGCAATCCAAGTACTCCAAGGTGTCGCTGGAGTGGTATACATGCAAAAAGAGCAAACACAAACGACACTCGGAAATACAATGGTTAGAGCACACAAAGTGTCCATGTAAGAATGAGTCCGTGCAACAAGATTGAGCATGACAAGGTGCATGAAGCTTATCCAAAAGAGATGGAATGGTATGCAAAGCATTCATGGGAGCGAAAACATTCATTATGCACACAATTGTGTTGTGAAAATGATAAATGCAACCACGGTGCAAAATGATGTCATAGAGAGACGGTGTATCAAAAGCATGAACATGGTAATTGGTGCTCAATGTGACTATGTGATCATGCAATTGATGGTGGGCAATATGATCATGATGTATGAATATGCCACAAGAAAGATCACAACAAATTTGCTAAGGAAATGCACAAGCTCATATATCATGGATGACATGGAAATAGATGCAACAAGGCAATCATAATGTGAGTCAATCCATGCATAAGATGCCAATTTGTTATGGGTGGTGTTGTACCATAGCTCAATGTTGTTGTACAAGTGGTGGTCCGATGGTGAATCCACTAAGTCCGAGCACTCCTCAACTTGAAGGTCCATAGAACCAATGTAATGCCCTCGATGCGGCTATATCTCCCACGTGTCGAAGCACGACTTAGAGGCATAACCACATTGAAAGCAATGTCGCAAGTGAGGTAATCTTCGCAAACAACCCATGTAATATAATAAGGGAAAAGAGATACATAGTTGGCTTACAATCGCCACTTCACACAATTACATGAATAAAGCATTACAACATCCAAATACAATCAAGGTCCGACTATGGAACCAAAATAAAAGAAGACTACCCCAAATGCTACACAGATCCCCGATCAAACCCAACTGGGCTCCACTACTGACCGACTAGAACGAAACAAAATAAAGGACAAGATCTTCATCGAGCTCCTCCCGAGCTTGGTTGCATCATCTGCACGGACTCATCGGCACCTGCAAGCTGGTTTTGGAAGTATCAGTGAGCCACGGGGACTCAGCAATCTCGCACCCTCGCGATCAAGACTATTTAAGCTTATAGGTAAGACCAGGTAATATGAGGAGCTGCAGCAAGCGACTAGCATATATGGTGGCTAACTTGTTTGCAAAAGAGAGCAAGAAGAGAAGGCAAAGCACGAACGAAGAACTAGAGAACAACCTATGCTAAACATTACTCCAACACCGTGTTCACTTCCCGGACTCCGCCGAGAAGAGACCATCACGGCTACACACGCAGTTGATTCATTTTAATTAAGTTAAGGTTCAAGTTATCTACAACCGGACATTAACAAATTCCCATCTGCCCATAACCGCGGGCACGGCTTTCGAAAGTTCAAATCCCTGCAGGGGTGTCCCAACTTAGCCCATTCCTTCTAACGGGAAGACCCGATCAGACTCGGAATCCCGGTTACAAGACATTTCGGCAATGGTAAAACAAGTCCAGCAACACCGCCCGAATGTGTCGACAAATCCCGATAGGAGTTGCACATATCTCGTTCTCAGGGCACACTCAGATGAGACTAGATACGAGTAAAACCAACCCTCAAGTTTCCTCGAGGTGGCCCCGCAGGCAGCTCAGTTCGGACCAACACTCAGAGGAGCACTGGCCCGGGGGGGGTTAAAATAATGATGACCCTCAGGAGCGCGACTCCCAAGGGAAAAGAAAAGGCTAGGTGGAGAATGGTAAAACCAATGTTGGGCATTGCTGGAGGAGTTTTATTCAAGGCGAACTGTCAAGGGGTTCCCATTATTACCCAACCGCGTAAGGAACGCAAAATCCGGGAACATAACACCGGTATGACGGAAACTAGGGCGGCAAGAGTGGAACAAAACACCAGGCATAAGGCCGAGCCTTCCACCCTTTACCAAGTATATAGATGCATTAATTAAATAAGATATATTGTGATATCCCAACAAGTAAACATGTTCCAACAAGGAACAACATCTCCATGTTCCAACAAGGAACAAACTTTAATCTTCACCTGCAACTAACAATGCTATAAGAGGGGCTGAGCAAAGCGGTAACATAGCCAAACAACGGTTTGCTAGGACAAGGTGGGTTAGAGGCTTGGTTCACAATATGGGAGGCATGATAAGCAAGTGGTAGGTATTGCAGCATAGGCATAGCAAAAGAGCGAGCATCTAGCAAGCAAAGATAGAAGTGATTTCGAGGGTATGGTCATCTTGCCTGAAATCCCGCAAGGAAGAAGAACGAGTCCATGAAGAAGACAAATAGACGTAGACGAACGGTTCCTCACAAACACGACGTTATCGGAACCAACCCGAAGAAGCAACACCGGAAAGGAGCAAACAACATGATGTAGGGTGGAACCCTAGATGGACGATCTTTCACGAAAGGAGCGGATCCCAAGGATGAACACAAAGAACACGAGGGGAAAACGGGGGAAAACACGAGAGAAATCACTCAACCAACAAGAAATAGATCACACGTGCGCTAGATCGATGAACACAAAGGAAGATACATTGATCCAAAGTCAACAACGGACGATACAAACGGTAACGGGTTCTTCTCCGTGAGGAGGTCTTGATGGGGCCACCCAAGAGGGGGTCTTGAATCCAAGGGGATCTTCTCCGTAGAGGGGCCGCAATCTCTCTCGTGGAGTAGATCCGTAATGGATGAGCGTAGCTCTATTTCTCAAATGAGCTATCACAATGCTAACCCTAACTAGGAGGAGGTGGAGGAGTATATATAGTCTAGGTGAGTGAAAGGGTAAGTGGCTTCGGCCCAACACACGGGCGGGCGCACAGGCGTCGGACGTCCGACAGGTACCGGATGTCCGGTGGCTCGCGAGGGTCCGGTCGTCCGGTGCATGTTGGACGTCCGGCGTTTTGGCTCTAGACAGGTGGTGTCGGACGTCCGGTCGGTGTCGGTCGTCCGGGCACTGGAGAGTGTCGATCGTCCGGTGTCTGGCGGTCGTCCGGGCGCTGGGAGTCGTCGGACGTCCGGTGGCTCCGGTCGTCCGTAGATTCGGCTCGGGTCCTTAGGGGCCGGACGTCCGGGCTGGGTCGGTCGTGATAGAGGCGGGGGTGTCCCGATCTTTCGATGAGATGATAACTATCGATTTGGTGAAGATGACTTTGACGATCCGACTACAAACGTGCACGACGTTGCGCCTTAGCAATCGCTAAACCAACTCCGAAAGGTTATTGACCACGCTGGAGCACAATCAACCTGACCACGAAGGTCTATTCCTGCAAGCAATCGAAGAACAAGCAAGAATATGATAAAAGCAATCTGAATATTCGAGTATATATGAAGTATTGATAAGGGTGGGGATCCGTAAGCGGTCTTGGTCTGGTCGTTGGACACAAACGAAGTACATGAAGTTGCAATGGCTAACTTTTAACTAAACAAATCCCAAGGAAAAGCTACTAGATGGATCTACTTATATAGGAGCAAGGGGTGGCGGCCAAGGAGGTGGGAGGACGTCCCAAGGCAGCCTAAAACTAAATCTAGGTCGTACAAGGCCAATGGGCCCAAGTGGAGGTGATGTAACACCTTTGGACTTGTAGTTTGACTCGGATTCTGCTGCAGCATCAGATTGTTTCGTCCACAACTCAACGCTCCGGACGAATTTGAAGGTGATTCCAATTGGGTTGGAAAGTGCACGAAATCTAGTTTCCAACAAAAAAATCACCCAATTCGGAGTCCGTATGAAAAACTTGTGTGCGTTTTGAGTCAGGTGTGTCTGTGCAGTCCGAATCTGAATCCAGAACGTGAGAGACTTGGACTCTATCTTCTCTTGGGCCAAAAGTGACGTGAGAGAACTTTTTGGACAGCAAATAAACATCTCTTTCTTCCTTATCTTCATATGTGGATTGTATAAATGTCCCACACACCTGCAATTAGACAAAACACAAAAGTGTGTGAAGTATTTTTGTTCTGGATAACATAAATAGATTATTGAATAGTTTGCACTAGAAATTACCTGACAAATATGTATATATGCAATATTTTTGGTCATATCCAAGGTAGTCATGTCCTCATCATCCTCCCCTTCTTGAAAATAAAGCCGTCCTCGGCGTTGCTTAATCTGAAATGTGGCTAACAAAAGAGACAAGGTGTACATGTTGTATATGTATATGTCATCCATTTTTACTTCCCTTGATTTTTGCATATATGACACATGAATAGATGAGTAACTTGCATAGTTCATAAAATCTAAAGCCAAAAAATCAGCACAAGAAGTAGAAGGCATGAAAATATTGCAACTCAGTTTGCACATATAAGTGAAGCTCTTATTCATTTCAAAAGATTGACAATGTTCATCATTAAACCATCCCAACATTGGTGAATAAACCTTACTTGCATCAAATTTACATGCTACAACATGCTTAAATAAGCAAACATGCAATAAGTCATTTAACACAGAATCATCACCAAGATTAGAGGTCATATCAAAATGATTAAACATTGGTTCTTTTGCATCAATAGTTAATTCAATGGGTGCACTCAAAATTGTTGGTATTTCAGTTGTTTGATCACATGGCAAAGTCAAATTATCAACGTAGTTCTCTAAAATAGGTGGTGTGATCAAAGTAGTGGGTAGCTCATCAGATGGTGCATTCAAATTGACAAGGCATTCATCATTCTTATGTAGAGATGGAAGATCAGTACCTTTATCATTACCTCTTATGATCAACTCAGATGATGTAGCCACTCTCGGGGGCGATGTGTCACATGGTGGAGGTGATGTAGTCTTGACAACAACGGATGTGGTTGTCATAGTATGCCTAGTAGTTGAAGGAACAATCATATCAACTCTTGGAATGTGCACCGTGCGCTTGTTCTCCTCGTGGCCAACACGTCGTTTTATTTCCTGTTCAGCTTTGCAAGCAAGATGAAACAAATGGTCCATAGGATAACACTCTTCATGAATTAGTATCTCTTGAATATCACGGTTTAATCCTCCCCAAAATCTATCCATAAAATCATCTTCACTTTCTTCTAAAGAGGAATGCAACAAGGTAGTTTGTAAATCATCATAATATTTTGTTACAGTTTCACTACCTTGTTTTAAGTGTTGCAACTTCTTAATCATGTCACGAGTATAATAAGCAGGGACGAAAGTATGTCGCATGGCAAGTTTCAAATCATCCCAACTAGTAGGTATATAATCAGGGTGTAACCGACAATATTCACTCCACCAAACCAAAGCATAACCAGTGAAAGAACCAACCGCAACCTTAACCTTTTTATGTTCATCGAAATTATGGGAAGCAAATATATTTTTTATGTCGAACTCCCATTCAATATATAAAGCAGGTTTAAAACGGCCATTAAATGGTGGTATAGATACATTAACCTGATCATGTGCATTTGGATGTTTGTGCACCTCTCGTGACGGTTGTGGTATTTGCAAAGGTGGTGGCACGTCTCCCGCGATCGATAAAGCCCATGAATTGACTCTGGATCCTGTCATGATTAGTAGAACAAGAAGCAAAACCCAAAAATAATGTTCCTATAACTACTAGGATGTGGTGGTAAAACGCTCACAGTAAAGCAAATATCAATGTCTTACAAGTTCTTACCATGCAGCAGGCGGTGATCGGCAACCAGCGGTGTCAAGTAACTCCGAATATTGAGTAAAGCGATTGCCAGGGGAGCGTACGTATACACGGTGTAGAAATATGTGGAGCTGGGTTGGCTATATATGGTAGCAAAAGATTAGCAATAATCAATTCAAAGATGCAATGTTGAATAAACGCTCAACGACGGTACTGTGCTGGTCCTAGGCTAGACCGGACTAGAGACGCGAGCCTAGAACACTAATGAGGTCACGTCGTAGCACAACTAGCATCAATGAAGGATACTAAGTAGCTCTGGACAGCAAGATATAAGTGAAGATCACAACGGCAGTAAAGATAATGAGGTGAAACAACAGCCAAGCAGGATATATCAACAACTTTGTCTCCAACTTTCCTCTGAAAAAGTTTGTGCCGATTTTTTTGTTTTTTTTTCTTCTTTTTTTTTCCTCACACTTTTTTTTTCTTTCTCTCCTTTTTTTCTCTCTGACTTTTTTTTCTCCTTTTTTTTCTCTCTTTTTTTCTCCCTCTTTCCAAAACAAACTAGATAAGATGCAGACTGGATCAAGTGAAGATGTGAACGATCTCAACTATTATTATGACAATGAATGGTGGGTAGCACGTGGTGGAAATTGATGGATGGGTGGTGGACAGCGGAAGAGATAATGATGCAGCGGTGGCGTGACTAATGTGAACAGAACTCGAAACTCTAAACGAACTAGACACTAAGACCAGCAACTTACACGACGATGCAACCGATAATTCAACTATGCAAGCAATGAATAGAAAATTGCAAAGGCTCAGACTGGCTTGGATAAAGGATGAACAGATCTAACTTTTTTTTTGTGTGGCTTTTTCTTGGACAATAGGTAAGAAAATAAATCTAATCTAGGAAAACTGGAAATTCTCACCGAGCAACCTGAAAACTGATACCACTTGATAGAGGCGGGGTGTCCCGATCTTTCGATGAGATGATAACTATCGATTTGGTGGAGACGACTTTGACGATCCGACTACAAACGTGCACGACGTTGCGCCTTAGCAATCGCTAAACCAACTCCGAGAGGTTATTGACCACGCTGGAGCACGATCAACCTGACCACGAAGGTCTATTCCTGCAAGCAATCGAAGAACGAGCAAGAATATGATAAAGCAATCTGAATATTGCGAATATATATGAAGTATTGATAATGGTGGGGATCCGTAAGCGGTCTTGGTCTGGTCGTTGGACACAAACGAAGTACACGAAGTTGCAATGGCTAACTTTTAACTAAACAAATCCCAAGGAAAAAGCTACTAGATGGATCTACTTATATAGGAGCAAGGGGTGGCGGCCAAGGAGGTAGGAGGACGTCCCAAGGCAGCCTAAAACTAACCCTAGGTCGTACAAGGCTCATGGGCCCAAGTGGAGGTGATGTAACACCTTTGGACTTGTAGTTTGACTCGGATTCTGCTGCACCATCAGATTGTTTCGTCCACAACTCAACGCCCCGGACGAATTTGAAGGTGATTCCAATTGGGTTGGAAAGTGCACGAAATCTAGTTTCCAACAAAAAAAGAATCACCCAATTCGGAGTCCGTATGAAAAACTTGTGTGCGTTTTGAGTCAGGTATGTCTGTGCAGTCCGAATCTGAATCCAGAACGTGAGAGACTTGGACTCTATCTTCTCTTGGCCAAAAGTGACGTGAGAGAACTTTTTGGACAGCAAATAAACATCTCTTTCTTCCTTATCTTCATATGTGGATTGTACAAATGTCCCATACACCTGCAATTAGACAAAACACAAAAGTGTGTGAAGTATTTTTGTTCTAGATAACATAAATAGATTATTGAATAGTTTGCACTAGAAATCACCTGACAAATATGCATATATGCAATATTTTTGGTCATATCCAAGGTATTCATGTCCTCATCATCCTCCCCTTCTTGAAAATAAAGCCGTCCTCGGCGTTGCTTAATCTGAAATGTGGCTAACAAAAGAGACAAGGTGTACATGTTGTATATGTATATGTCATCCATTTTTACTTCCCTTGATTTTTGCATATATGACACATGAATAGATGAGTAACTTGCATAGTTCATAAAATCTAAAGCCAAAAAATTAGCACAAGAAGTAGGAGGCATGAAAATATTGCAACTCAGTTTGCACATATAAGTGAAGCTCTTATTCATTTCAAAAGATTGACAATGTTCATCATTAAACCATCCCAACATTGGTGAATAAACCTTACTTGCATCAAATTTACATGCTACAACATGCTTAAATAAGCAAACATGCAATAAGTCATTCAACACAGAATCATCACCAAGATTAGAGGTCATATCAAAATGATTAAACATTGGTTGTTTTGCATCAATAGTTAATTCAATGGGTGCACTCAAAATTGTTGGTATTTCAGTTGTTTGATCACATGGCAAAGTCAAATTATCAACGTAGTCCTCTAAAATAGGTGGTGTGATCAAAGTAGTGGGTAGCTCATCAGATGGTGCATTCAAATTGACAAGGCATTCATCATTCTCATGTAGAGATGGAAGATCAGTACCTTTGTCATTACCTCTTATGATCAACTCAGATGATGTAGCCACTCTCGGGGGCGATGTGTCACATGGTGGAGGTGATGTAGTCCTGACAACAACGGATGTGGTTGTCATAGTATGCCTAGTAGTGGAAGGAACAATCATATCAACTCTTGGAATGTGCATCGTGCGCTTGTTCTCCTCGTGGCCAACACGTCGTTTTATTTCCTGTTCAGCTTTGCAAGCAAGATGAAACAAATGGTCCATAGGATAACACTCTTCATGAATTAGTATCTCTTGAATATCACGGTTTAATCCTCCCCAAAATCTATCCATAAAATCATCTTCACTTTCTTCTAAAGAGGAATGCAACAAGGTAGTTTGTAAATCATCATAATATTTTGTTACAGTTTCACTACCTTGTTTTAAGTGTTGCAACTTCTTAATCATGTCACGAGTATAATAAGCAGGGACGAAAGTATGTCGCATGGCAAGTTTCAAATCATCCCAAGTAGTAGGTATATAATCAGGGTGTAACCGACAATATTCACTCCACCAAACCAAAGCATAACCAGTGAAAGAACCAACCGTAACCTTAACCTTTTTATGTTCATCAAAATTATGGGAAGCAAATATATTTTTTATGTCGAACTCCCATTCAATATATAAAGCAGGTTTAAAACGGCCATTAAATGGTGGTATAGATACATTAACCTGATCATGTGCATTTGGATGTTTGTGCACCTCTCGTGACGGTTGTGGTATTTGCAAAGGTGGTGGCACGTCTCCCGCGATCGACAAAGCCCATGAATTGACTCTGGATCCTGTCATGATTAGTAGAACAAGAAACAAAACCCAAAAAAACTGATGCCACTTGATAGAGGCGGGGGTGTCCCGATCTTTCGATGAGATGATAACTATCGATTTGGTGAAGATGACTTTGACGATCCGACTACAAACGTGCACGACGTTGCGCCTTAGCAATCGCTAAACCAACTCCGAAAGGTTATTGACCACGCTGGAGCACAATCAACCTGACCACGAAGGTCTATTCCTGCAAGCAATCGAAGAACAAGCAAGAATATGATAAAAGCAATCTGAATATTGCGAGTATATATGAAGTATTGATAAGGGTGGGGATCCGTAAGCGGTCTTGGTCTGGTCGTTGGACACAGACGAAGTACACGAAGTTGCAATGGCTAACTTTTAACTAAACAAATCCCAAGGAAAAGCTACTAGATGGATCTACTTAAAGCAAGGGGTGGCGGCCAAGGAGGTGGGAGGACGTCCCAAGGCAGCCTAAAACTAAATCTAGGTCGTACAAGGCCAATGGGCCCAAGTGGAGGTGATGTAACACCTTTGGACTTGTAGTTTGACTCGGATTCTGCTGCAGCATCAGATTGTTTCGTCCACAACTCAACGCTCCGGACGAATTTGAAGGTGATTCCAATTGGGTTGGAAAGTGCACGAAATCTAGTTTCCAACAAAAAAAATCACCCAATTCGGAGTCCGTATGAAAAACTTGTGTGCGTTTTGAGTCAGGTGTGTCTGTGCAGTCCGAATCTGAATCCAGAACGTGAGAGACTTGGACTCTATCTTCTCTTGGGCCAAAAGTGACGTGAGAGAACTTTTTGGACAGCAAATAAACATCTCTTTCTTCCTTATCTTCATATGTGGATTGTATAAATGTCCCACACACCTGCAATTAGACAAAACACAAAAGTGTGTGAAGTATTTTTGTTCTGGATAACATAAATAGATTATTGAATAGTTTGCACTAGAAATTACCTGACAAATATGTATATATGCAATATTTTTGGTCATATCCAAGGTAGTCATGTCCTCATCAGGTCGTCCGGTGGCTGTAGCTTCGCGCAGCTTCTTCTCTTCATCCATGTACTTGACGTCCTCGCTAGCTGTTCCGTTGGATGTGGTGACTTCGTGGCTTTCCTCCAAGTACCTGATCATGCATAGAACACACGTTGGAGGTAGTAGCCATATCTCACATGTAGAAAGTGATGGTTCGGAGAGGAGCGAGTTCACCTTGTGTCCAATGGCGTATGTTCGAGGTCTCGTCATATGTCCACTTGGGGTTTGGAGAGTAGTCGGAGTGTACATGGGGATGAACGTGGGATGCTCCGCATCATCTCCCCTCCCTTGGGAAAGATCCGACCTCGGATCGTGATCCTCATCACCATGGAAACGGTAGTCATGGACGGACATGTAGTTGGACGGAGTGGAAGACGTTACGCAATCCAACTACTCCAAGGTGTCGCCAGAGTGGTATACATGCAAAAAGAGCAAACACAAACGACACTCGGAAATACAATGGTTAGAGCACACAAAGTGTCCATCATGTAAGAATGAGTCCGTGCGACAAGATTGATCATGACAAGGTGCATGAAGCTTATCCAAAAGATATGGAAATGTATGCACAACATTCATGGTAGCAAAAGCAAGAATATGATGAATGCAACCACGGTGCAAAATGAGGTCATAGTGAGACGGTTTATCAAAAGCATGAATATGGCAATGGATGCTTGATGAGGACATCAATACAATTGTTACACCCACAGCCCCTGCTGCTATACATACTGGACCAATTACTAGAGCTCGTGCACGCCAACTAAATTACCAGGTACTTTCGTTTCTTGGTAATGATTCTAATGTTCATGAGAATATGATGCTGCCTAAATTGGATACATTTGTTTTGCTTACAAATGAAGGGCCTAGCTTGGAGAAGGATGAACATTGGAGCAAGAACAAGCATGGAGATGATGGCATGCGCAAGGGAAACAAGAACGGAGTTACAAGTGATGATTTCAGGACTTTGAAGCCACCATAATGGGTGCATGAAGCCTTGGACGAAATATACAAGACGCCACTTCATAAATTTCGTCCCGAGGCTATTTTAGGTGCTGCGTCACCTTATTATTGGGCCAGGCCCATGTAATTTCGAAATACATAAGTATAGGCTATTTTTAGAGTCCGTATGTGTGGGGAAACAAGAGATAGGGTTGATTTCGGACCCCTCCACCACGGGCCACGAAATTCTCCCCCTCTTCCTCCATATATACAGCCCTTAGGGCATCGTTTAGACTTTGGGTTTTGTTTAGATTAAAAGTTCGCCATAGCTGCAACTTCGCGTACTTCGTTTGTGTTCAACGACCAGACAAAGGCGTCACAGAACCCCACCTTGATCAATAAAGCTTTCATCTTATATTCGCAATATCCAGATTGCAATCTTAGTTTCTTGCTTGTTCTTCGTTTGCTCGCAGGAAACAGACCCTCGTGGTCAGGTTGATCGTGCTCCGGCGTGGTCAATAACCTCTCGGAGTTGGTTTAGCGATTGCTAAGGCGCGACGTCCTCGCACGTTCGTAGTCGGATCGTCAAAGTCGACTTCCACCAAAGCGAAATCCACCATCTCATCGAAAGATCGGGACCCTCGCCTCTATCAAGTGGTATCAGATTTCCAGGTTGCTCGGTGAGATTTTACAGTTTTTCGTAGTTTAGATCGAGTCTGTTCTTCATACCTATAGTCCACGAAAAAGCCAAAAAAAAAAATTAGGGTTAGTTCATCCCATCCGAACCAATCTGAGCCTTGCATAATCTTTTCTGTATTTGCTTTGTTGAATTTGCGGTTACATCGTCGTGTTCAGTTGCTGGTCTTAGCGTCTAGTCTTTTAGAGTTTCGAGTTCTGTTCACAAGTTGTCACGCCGTCGCCGCACCATCATCATCGCCCCTGCCATCTACCACCACCGCTCCGAATCCGTATCCATATACCACCACCAATCCGTGTCCATATACCACCACCGATCCATATCCATATACTACCACCGCTGCCATATACCACCACCATATATCCACCACCAATCCGAGTTCCTTGCTTATTAGGTTTGTTTTCGGGATCAATCTAGATTCCGATTCGTGTTTCCTTGCCGGAGTAGGTTTCGGAAAAAAAAAGAGTCGGGTAGCCACGCTCCGTTTAGGCCCAAAATTTTTCGAAAACGCATTTTTCGAAAAAATTTCTGGCTATCCTATTTTTAGGTGTTTCTGAGTGTTTTGAGACAGGTGCCATTATAGGAAGTTTTTTTTGACCCGTTTCCAGTTTTTGGGTCCGGGCAGTCGAAAAAAAAAAATTGGTCGAAAAAATTTCGTGCCCATCCTGTCAGTTTGAGCTAGGAAGAGTTTTGAGACACTCGCCATTATAGTGATTTTTCGCAAAAAAAAAAGCAGCGCAAAAAAAAAGAGCGCAAAAAAAAAGAGCGAAAAAAAATATTCAGAGTGTGCTTTTCCCTTGTTTACGTGCCGCGCCGTGATTTTGTTAGTGTTCTAGGCTCGCGTCTCTAGCACAGTCTAGCCTAGGACCAGCACAGTACCGTCGTTGAGCGTTTATTCAACTTTGCATCTCTGAATTGATTATTGCTGACCCTTTTTGCTACCATATTATAAGCCTTCCCAGCTCCACATACATCTACGTCGTGCGTTTGACTCTCCCTGGTAATCGCTCTATCCAAGCTTTGAGAGTTTTTGACTCCAACGGTTGCCGATCACCGCCTGCTGCTGGGTAAGAACTGGTAAGAATTTGAGATTTGCTTGACGGATTTGTGACACCCACCACCACCACTTGTTTGTAGTCTGTAGGATCATATTCTTGTGTGTTTCTTTTGCTGCTAACCATGCCAGGATCACAAGCCGACGAGATTGACTGGGAGAATTTATCGAACAAGGAGCTTCATGATAAGTTTCAGCAAATGATGACTGAACAGGTGCAAGATGTGCTGAACAATTTTGAAGAGGCCATGGAGAAGATCACTGGCTTTGAGAAGACGTTTGAAACAAAGCTCGATAACAAGTTTAATGAATTGCTCGCGCGTCTTCCACCACCACCACCCGCTGCAGCTAACGCACCTCTCCAACAACAACAACAACAACGACTACCTCCACGTCGCGAAGCAGACCTCCGCCGAGCAAGCCGTGTTCCTCTTGCGTTTGGCCAAACTGTTGGTGCTGCTGTTGATACTTCTGTGGCTCCTGCTGCTGATGCGGAGGAGGATGATTATGTGGGAGACTATGAGGATGAGGTTGATCAAAATCAACACTACATGCAGCCACCTGTACCACCACCAGCAGGTCGACCTCAGGTATATATTCGTAATGGTAGGCCTGCACCACCACCTCAGGTACGAGATGATGTCCATATTCCTAAACTGAAATTGAATATTCCACCATTTGAGGGTAGATATGTTCCTGATATATATCTTACTTGGGAGTCAGAAACTGAACAACGATTTACATGTTTACAATATCCTGAGGAGAGACGAGTTGCTGCTGCCGTTTGTGCTTTCACTAGTTTTGCATGTGTATGGTGGTCTGAACATTGTAGATTATATCCTATTCCAACTACTTGGGCTGCTTTGAAAACTGATATGCGTACGCGTTGGGTTCCACCATATTATCAACGTGAATTGCTTCAAAAATTGCAGCGTTTAAGACAAGGAAAAAATTCTGTAGAAGAATATTATCAGGAATTACAAACTGGCATGATTAGATGTGGTATTGTTGAGAAGAATGAAGCTATGCTTGCACGTTTTCTGGGTGGATTAAATAGAGAGATTCAGACCATTCTAGACTATAAGGAGTATACTAATATCACTCGTTTATTCCATCTTGCTTGTAAAGCTGAACGTGAAGTGCAGGATCGACAAGCATTGGGGCGAACTAACTTTTCTGCAGGCCGACCTTCATCATGGACACCACGTGCATCTTCTACTTCAACTGCACCAGCACCTCCATCCGGTGCCACCTCCAGCCGTGATACAAGAAAACAGGCACAACCACCATTATCTGCCAAGAGCGCACCTGCGGGGCCTGCACAGCATTCTTCTTCTTCCATGGCATCAACAGGGCACACAAGTGATATTATTTGTCGTCGTTGTAAGGGAGGAGGTCATTATGCGAGAGAATGCAAATCTCCGCGTGTGATGATTGCTACCGCGGATGGTGGATATGAGTCTGCTAGTGACTATGATGAGGAGACTTTGGCTCTTATTACACGTGAAGAGCATGGTGGAGATGATTCTGATCATGAGACGCAATACATGGCTCCTGAAGACGCTGACAGGTATGAATGTTTAGTTGCTCAACGTGTTTTGAGTGTGCAGGTCACACAAGCTGAGCAAAATCAGAGGCACAATTTGTTCCATACCAAGGGAGTTGTGAAGGAACGTTCTGTGCGCGTCATCATAGACGGAGGGAGCTGCAACAACTTGGCTAGCATGGAGATGGTCGAGAAGCTTTCTCTCACCACAAGACCACATCCACATCCTTACTACATCCAATGGTTCAACAACAGTGGCAAGGTTAAGGTAACACGTACTGTTCGTGTGCATTTTAGTATATCTACATATGCTGATTATGTTGATTGTGATGTGGTACCTATGCAAGCATGTTCCTTATTACTTGGTAGACCATGGCAATTTGATAAAAATTCTGTACACCATGGTAGAAACAATCACTATACTCTTGTTCATAAGGATAAAAATATTACTTTGCTTCCTATGACTCCTGATTCCATTTTGAAAGATGATATTAATAGAGCTAATAAAGCAAAACAGGAGACGAATAAGAGTGAAAATCAGATTGTGGCAAAAGAATTTGAGCAACAAATGAAGTCTAATAGTAAACCATCTAGTGTTGCTTCTGAAATTAAATTGAAAAGTGCATGTTTATTTGCCACCAAATCTGATATTGATGAACTAGATTTCAGCAAATCTGTTTGCTATGCCTTTTGTTTGGGGTACCGCACAGGAAGAAGCCTTCACGGTATTGAAAGATAAGTTGACACATGCTCCTTTACTCCAACTTCCTGATTTTAATAAGACTTTTGAGCTTGAATGTGATGCTAGTGGAATTGGATTAGGAGGTGTGTTATTACAAGATGGCAAACCTGTTGCATACTTTTCTGAAAAATTGAGTGGGCCTAGTCTGAATTATTCTACTTATGATAAAGAATTATATGCTCTTGTTCGGACTTTAGAAACATGGCAACATTATTTATGGCCCAAAGAATTTGTTATACATTCTGATCATGAATCTTTGAAACATATTAAAAGTCAAGCTAAACTGAATCGTAGACATGCTAAATGGGTTGAATTCATTGAGACTTTCCCTTATGTCATTAAACACAAGAAGGGAAAAGAAAATGTTATTGCTGATGCATTGTCTCGTCGCTATACTATGCTTTCACAACTTGACTTCAAAATATTTGGTTTGGAGACCATCAAAGATCAATACGTGCATGATGCTGATTTTAAAGATGTAATGCAGAATTGTAAAGAAGGAAGAATGTGGAACAAGTTTGTTGTTAACGATGGATTTGTGTTTCGTGCTATCAAGCTATGCATTCCAGCTAGCTCCGTTTGTCTTTTGTTGTTGCAGGAGGCGCATGGAGGAGGATTAATGGGACACTTTGGCGTGAAGAAGACGGAGGACGTACTTGCTACACATTTCTTTTGGCCAAAGATGAGACGGGATGTTGAGCGTTTTATTGCTCGCTGCACTACATGTCAAAAAGCTAAGTCACGACTCAATCCTCATGATTTATATATGCCTTTGCCTGTACCTAGTGTTCCTTGGGAGGATATATCTATGGACTTTGTTTTAGGTTTACCTCGAACAAAGAAGGGGAGGGATAGCATATTTGTTGTCGTGGATAGATTCTCGAAAATGGCACACTTTATACCATGTCATAAAAGCGATGATGCTGTTAATGTTGCTGATTTGTTCTTTCGTGAAATTATTCGCTTGCATGGTGTGCCAAATACTATTGTTTCAGATCGTGATACTAAATTTCTTAGCCACTTTTGGAGATGTTTATGGGCTAAGTTGGGGACTTGAACTTCCGTCGAGGACGACAGGTGCAGCCGGTGGTGGAAGACGCACAAGCAGTTCATTAAATCTGTTATCGAGCTTTGTTTCGAACGTCTTCTCAAGGCCAGTAATCTTCTCCATGGCCTCTTCAAAATTGTTCAGCACATCTTGCACCTACTCAGTCATCATTTGCTGAAACTTATCATGAAGCTCCTTGTTCGATAAGTTCTCCCAGTCAATCTCGTCGGCTTGTGATCCTGGCATGGTTAGCAGCAATAGAAACACACAAGAATATGATCCTACAGACTACTAAGAAGTGGTGGTGGTGTATCACAAATCCGTCAAGCAAATCTCAAATTCTTACCAGTTCTTACCCAGCAGCAGGCGGTGATCGGCAACCGTTGTAGTCAAAAACTCTCAAAGCTTGGATAGAGCAATTACCAGGGAGAGTCGAACACACGACGTAGATGTATGTGGAGCTGGGAAGGCTTATAGTATGGTAGCAAAAAGGGTCAGCAATAATCAATTCAGAGATGCAAAGTTGAATAAACGCTCAACGACGGTACTGTGCTGGTCCTAGGCTAGACTGTGCTAGAGACGCGAGCCTAGAACACCAACAAAATCACGGCGCGGCACGTAAACAAGGGAAAAGCACACTCTGAATTTTTTTTTCGCTCTTTTTTTTTGCGCTCTTTTTTTTTGCGCTGCTTTTTTTTTTGCGAAAAATCACTATAATGGCGAGTGTCTCAAAACTCTTCCTAGCTCAAACGGACAGGATGGGCACGAAATTTTTTTCGACCAATTTTTTTTTTTCGACTGCCCGGACCCAAAAACTGGAAACGGGTCAAAAAAAACTTCCTATAATGGCACCTGTCTCAAAACACTCAGAAACACCTAAAAATAGGATAGCCAGAAATTTTTTCGAAAAATGCGTTTTCGAAAAATTTTGGGCCTAAACGGAGCGTGGCTACCCGACTCTTTTTTTTCCGAAACCTACTCCGGCAAGGAAACACGAATCGGAATCTAGATTGATCCCGAAAACAAACCTAATAAGCAAGGAACTCGGATTGGTGGTGGATATATGGTGGTGGTATATGGCAGCGGTGGTAGTATATGGATATGGATCGGTGGTGGTATATGGACACGGATTGGTGGTGGTATATGGATACGGATTCGGAGCGGTGGTGGTAGATGGCAGGGGCGATGATGATGGTGCGGCGACGGCGTGACAACTTGTGAACAGAACTCGAAACTCTAAAAGACTAGACGCTAAGACCAGCAACTGAACACGACGATGTAACCGCAAATTCAACAAAGCAAATACAGAAAAGATTATGCAAGGCTCAGATTGGTTCGGATGGGATGAACTAACCCTAATTTTTTTTTTTGGCTTTTTCGTGGACTATAGGTATGAAGAACAGACTCGATCTAAACTACGAAAAACTGTAAAATCTCACCGAGCAACCTGGAAATCTGATACCACTTGATAGAGGCGAGGGTCCCGATCTTTCGATGAGATGGTGGATTTCGCTTTGGTGGAAGTCGACTTTGACGATCCGACTACGAACGTGCGAGGACGTCGCGCCTTAGCAATCGCTAAACCAACTCCGAGAGGTTATTGACCACGCCGGAGCACGATCAACCTGACCACGAGGGTCTGTTTCCTGCGAGCAAACGAAGAACAAGCAAGAAACTAAGATTGCAATCTGGATATTGCGAATATAAGATGAAAGCTTTATTGATCAAGGTGGGGTTCTGTGACGCCTTTGTCTGGTCGTTGAACACAAACGAAGTACGCGAAGTTGCAGCTATGGCGAACTTTTAATCTAAACAAAACCCAAAGTCTAAACGATGCCCTAAGGGCTGTATATATGGAGGAAGAGGGGGGAATTTCGTGGCCCTTGGTGGAGGGGTCCGAAATCAACCCTATCTCTTGTTTCCCCACACATACGGACTCTAAAAATAGCCTATACTTATGTATTTCGAAATTACATGGGCCTGGCCCAATAATAAGGTGATGCAGCACCTAAAATAGCCCTGGGACGAAATTTATGAAGTGGCATCTTGTATATTTCGTCCAAGGCTTCATGCACCCATTATGGTGGCTTCAAAGTCCTGAAATCATCACTTGTAACTCCGTTCTTGTTCCCCTTGCGCATGCCATCATCTCCATGCTTGTTCTTGCTCCAATGTTCATCCTTCTCCAAGCTAGGCCCTTCATTTCTAAGCAAAACAAATGTATCCAATTTAGGCAGCATCATATTCTCATGAACATTAGAATCATTACCAAGAAACGAAAGTACCTGGTAATTTAGTTGGCGTGCACGAGCTCTAGTAATTGGTCCAGTATGTATAGCAGCAGGGGCTGTGGGTGTAACAATTGTATTGATGCGGAGGTGTCCCGTCTTTCGATGAGATGATGGATATCGCTTTGGTGGAAGTCGACTTTGACGATCCGACTACGAACGTGCGAGGACGTCGCGCCTTAGCAATCGCTAAACCAACTCCGAGAGGTTATTGACCACGCCGGAGCACGATCAACCTGACCACGAGGGTCTGTTTCCTGCGAGCAAACGAAGAACAAGCAAGAAACTAAGATTGCAATCTGGATATTGCGAATATAAGATGAAAGCTTTATTGATCAAGGTGGGGTTCTGTGACGCCTTGGTCTGGTCGTTGAACACAAACGAAGTACGCGAAGTTGCAGCTATGGCGAACTTTTAATCTAAACAAAACCCAAAGTCTAAACGATGCCCTAAGGGCTGTATATATGGAGGAAGAGGGGGAGAATTTCGTGGCCCTTGGTGGAGGGGTCCGAAATCAACCCTATCTCTTGTTTCCCCACACATACGGACTCTAAAAATAGCCTATACTTATGTATTTCGAAATTACATGGGCCTGGCCCAATAATAAGGTGACGCAGCACCTAAAATAGCCTCGGGACGAAATTTATGAAGTGGCGTCTTGTATATTTCGTCCAAGGCTTCATGCACCCATTATGGTGGCTTCAAAGTCCTGAAATCATCACTTGTAACTCCGTTCTTGTTTCCCTTGCGCATGCCATCATCTCCATGCTTGTTCTTGCTCCAATGTTCATCCTTCTCCACGCTAGGCCCTTCATTTGTAAGCAAAACAAATGTATCCAATTTAGGCAGCATCATATTCTCATGAACATTAGAATCATTACCAAGAAACGAAAGTACCTGGTAATTTAGTTGGCGTGCACGAGCTCTAGTAATTGGTCCAGTATGTATAGCAGCAGGGGCTGTGGGTGTAACAATTGTATTGATGTCCTCATCATCCTCCCCTTCTTGAAATGAAGTCGTCCTCGACGGAAGTTCATCTTCCTCACCCAAATAAGGCTTCAAATCTGCAATGTTAAAAGTGGGACTAACCCCAAAATCTGCAGGCAGCTCAAGTTTATATGCATTATCATTTATTTTCTCTAACACCTTAAAGGGACCATCAGCACGTGGCATTAGCTTTGATTTGCGCAAATCAGGAAATCTATCCTTACGCAAATGTAACCAAACAAGATCTCCAGCTGCAAACACAACATGTTTTCTACCCTTATCTCCAGCAAGTTTATATTTAGCATTCATACGCTCAATGTTTTCCTTAGTTAACTCATGCATTTTTAAAATCAATTCAGCACGTTGTTTAGCATCAAAATTAACCTTCTCCGAAGATGGAAGAGGCAACAAATCAATAGGTGCACGAGGTAGGAAACCATACACAACTTCAAAAGGGCACATCTTAGTAGTAGAATGCAATGAACGATTATAAGCAAATTCAATATGAGGCAAGCATTCCTCCCACATTTTCTTATTATTCTTCAAAACAGCCCTAAGCATAGTAGACAACGTTCTATTGACTACTTCAGTTTGTCCATCAGTTTGGGGGTGACAAGTAGTACTAAAAAGCAGTTTAGTCCCCAACTTAGCCCATAAACATCTCCAAAAGTGGCTAAGAAATTTAGTATCATGATCTGAAACAATAGTATTTGGCACACCATTGATGAGGACATCAATACAATTGTTACACCCACAGCCCCTGTTGCTATACATACTGGACCAATTACTAGAGCTCGTGCACGCCAACTAAATTACCAGGTACTTTCGTTTCTTGGTAATGATTCTAATGTTCATGAGAATATGATGCTGCCTAAATTGGATACATTTGTTTTGCTGACAAATGAAGGGCCTAGCTTGGAGAAGGATGAACATTGGAGCAAGAACAAGCATGGAGATGATGGCATGCGCAAGGGAAACAAGAACGGAGTTACAAGTGATGATTTCAGGACTTTGAAGCCACCATAATGGGTGCATGAAGCCTTGGACGAAATATACAAGACGCCACTTCATAAATTTCGTCCCGAGGCTATTTTAGGTGCTGCGTCACCTTATTATTGGGCCAGGCCCATGTAATTTCGAAATACATAAGTATAGGCTATTTTTAGAGTTCGTATGTGTGGGGAAACAAGAGATAGGGTTGATTTCGGACCCCTCCACCAAGGGCCACGAAATTCTCCCCCTCTTCCTCCATATATACAGCCCTTAGGGCATCGTTTAGACTTTGGGTTTTGTTTAGATTAAAAGTTCGCCATAGCTGCAACTTCGCGTACTTCGTTTGTGTTCAACGACCAGACAAAGGCGTCACAGAACCCCACCTTGATCAATAAAGCTTTCATCTTATATTCGCAATATCCAGATTGCAATCTTAGTTTCTTGCTTGTTCTTCGTTTGCTCGCAGGAAACAGACCCTCGTGGTCAGGTTGATCGTGCTCCGGCGTGGTCAATAACCTCTCGGAGTTGGTTTAGCGATTGCTAAGGCGCGACGTCCTCGCACGTTCGTAGTCGGATCGTCAAAGTCGACTTCCACCAAAGCGAAATCCACCATCTCATCGAAAGATCGGGACCCTCGCCTCTATCAATGCTCAATATGATGTGATCATGCAATTGACGGTAGGCAATAAGATCATGATGTATGAATATGCCATCAAGGTATATCACAACAAATTTGCTAATGAAATGCACAAGCTCATATATCATGGATGACATGGGAATACAAGATGCAACAAGGCAATCATGATGTGAGTCAATCCATGCATAAGATGCAAATTTGTCATGTGTATGATATCTCCATCGAGCATGACATGTGTGAACACAATCAACAAATATGGGGGTGTTGGTATACCAATGCTCGATGTTGTGGCATGAGTGGAGGTTCGAAGGTGCATCCAATAAATCCAGGCGCTCCTCAAATTGAAGGTCTATGGGTTCCATCCCAATGTCGGTCCTCCATCCACTAGATGTAACATGTAGACAAGAAGAAGGAAACAACAATGAAAGAGTGACCCATCCAATATGCATAATTGAGGATGGCTCAAAGGGAAGGAGTTCACCTTCAGGAGATTCTCCCAAATGTTGGTGTTGCACATCGTGTATGCCTTCGCATGACCAAGTGGTCGCATAACGGCACCGCCTTGTGAATCCTTCAAAATGAAAGAACATGAAAAACACTCGGAAAAACAAATGAGGTTAGCGGAAGTGCAAAACCTATCAATCGTGTGGCAAAATACCCAACAAGTGTATGCATCATGCTCATCATAAGAAAGGACAAGGGAGCATTTCATAGTATGGAGGCATATGATGTGAGAACAACCAAATAGAATAGGCTCAATCAAACAAGCATGCATCACAAGTAATGTTTCCAAGTCTCCAAGATCAATAAGCATAATTGGAGGCAAGCGACAATGAACAAGATGTATCAAGTGAGAGGCACGAGCATATATGTCATCAACCTAAGAAAGCGAGTAAGAGTTGAACATGGGTGATGTGGCAAAGCAAGCAATCATGGTGATCAATTCAAGCAAGCTAGTAGTGCGAAGATGCAACATACTAGAAGAAATCATGGCAAGCATGTCATGGGTGCAAATAGTGTGCATGAATAATTCACATGACATAGCACAAGCATGAAAGCAAGATATGAGCAAAATAGCATCAATAGCATGAGGCACATGATAAACATGGTAATAGCAACAAGGATCTCCACCAAGCATGCAAATACACATAGGAGTAACATAATTGTGAATCATGGGTAGATGTAAGCAAGGGTCACAATTGCATGGCAAAGGCATAGAAGCAAGCATAGCATGCAAAGTGAACACGATAAAATGAGCAAGAAGCGAGAAGCGGTATATAGTCCATAGCCGTGTGAGAGCCAAGTGAAAGAGATGCGCGTAGTCGTTGCACGAAGAGAGTGGTGGAAAGGATAGTTCACGGGATCCCAAGTCATCTTTGCTCACAAGAGCTCGTTTCGTCAACTCTTGGGATCGAGAGGTTGATGGGTATACGGGAGTACCTACACAAAACAAGGACAAAGGGAAAATTGTGTGTGCGTGGTAGATGTACACATCATCCATCATGATGCGCACGTGCTTGTGTTGGTTAGCACAAAATAGCCAACGCTCAAATAAATGAGATGCGCGATATAGAAACATGTCATCCATCATGAGAGGTTTGTTATGATGTATGTCATAATGGAGACTCAAAGGATGTAATGCATCATGAGAAATATCTAGAGCATTGTTATTCATGGAATGCATATGGTGTACACTATCATGGGAATCATGCAAAGTATGAAATGCATCAAGATCTCCTAATATGTATGAGGAAACTATGGGGGTCTCCTCATGAGCATGAGTAGCAACATCACATGGAGAATATTGACAACATCCAAAACAATGCATATTTGGAACAATGTGATCATGGCATGGTATAGTAGATGAATTGTGCAAATCATGTAAAGGAAGCATGGCAATATCATCACAAGAGAAGCAAAAGCCAATGACCATCATCTCATCATCTATGCCATAAGTGCAAATGGGATTTATTGTAATGGGGCATGCATAGTCACTATGTTGAGATTGGAATAATGCAATATGGGATATCTCACTCATAGCATATGACAAGGTTAATGGATTGTCAAACATGATGTGACCAATAGAATTTTCACATGATATCCTATGGAGCATAGCATCACAACTAGGCAAATCAACATGCTCGTCATCATATTCATCATAAATAGGTAAGTCATGACATGTAGAAGTCGCACTAGCATGAAGCATGGGAATAGGTGGATCAACATCATGCAAGCAATCATTTGTAAAATAGTCCACTAGTGGGACAAGAGAAGCACCATCACCTATGTTACCTTTGGAGCATCGGTCATGTGTTGTAGGTGAGGTGTCGAAACTCGTCTCGTTGTCATCTTCATCTTGATGGAACCATGTGGGGGGTGCATCATCGTCCACCATGGCCATCATTGTCTCCATTGGAGGTATGGACTCGTCGAGGGTAGGCATGTCGTCAAGTAGGAGACCTAGCACCAAAGAAGAAAACACACTAGGAGTAGAGGTTAAGTCGTTAGAAATCAAAGTGGCCTCACATGCCGTGTCAACTACCTCGCTCACTAATTGTTGTGGCTCACTCACTCGCTATCGGATGCTCTCACTCATATGGTTGGTGGAGTCACTCAAATGGCTCTCAACCTCACATAGGATGTGTAGCATGCTCTCAAGTGTGGGGCTAGTGGTGGTCACACTCATCCTCTCATAGGAAATGCTCTCAATGTCACGTGTGTTGGAGTCACTCATGTCACTCATGTGGTGGTGGCTCTCCTCACATGGCAATTGGGGCATCTCATCATATGTCGTTGTCAGAGAGATGTTGGTGCAAATGTCTCCATGCTCAATCATGTCGTGGTCATAGCCGTGGATGAAGGCCGAAGATGGCACGTCATCACTCTCCTCGAAGACCAAAGAGAAGGTCTCATGAGCGGTCTCGTAGCTTGACTCGGAGTATGAGTCCAATATGGGCGTCGTCTTCATGTTGTTGAAGAGGTTCGTGCTCGTCGCCGTGGTCGAAGGGGATGGCCCTAGGCCGACCTTCTTGTCGCCGTCTTGTTGTAGGAGGCCCAAATGATGTGGCACCTCGTAGCTCGTCTCCATGACCGAAGGGAAATTCCCATGCTCGGCCATCTTCCTTGGGGGGCTTCCGAAGATGGAAGTGTCGCCCTCACTTGTAGGTGGTCGCCTTGGACTTGATGAAGTCAATGTAGGCGTACTTGTGGGAAGTAGGCGAAGATGCCGTACGTGCAAAGGCGAAGATGCCTTGATAGCACTTGGCGAAGATGCCGAAGTGGTTGTTGTAGCCGTAGCGTGCTCTTGGTGGTGCTTCTCTCGCGGTCTTCTCTTGTGGTCATGAAGTTTGGACTTGGCGTGAAGTAGGGCTTGTTGGGACTTGTAGGTAGGCGCATCTCGAGCATCTTCACGTTGATGGTGGCATTGTCGCACTTGAGCTCGTAGTAGATGTCGTTCGTCGTCGTCGTGCACATGTTGCTTGGAGGTGGCTTGCCCTTCATGACAAGATGGATCACGAACGTGATGATGGTCGCCATGGAGTTGTGGATGTGGACGACTTGCGCTTGTGTCGCTTGGGCGCTCCGAAGAGGATCGATGTGCTTGCCGCCGCCTTGAAGATGACGAAGGGGAAGTAGACTTGATCAATGCCCGAATCTCCTCCATCCTTGCATCTTGCTCCTCCTTTCATGCAGAAAGCTTGTTGTCGATGTAGTCCCTTTTCGTCGCTTCAGAGTGGCGAATGTCAATGGAGAGGTTCTCGATGCGCTCTCACAATCTTGATTGTGTGCCTTGCATTTGTCGTTGTAGATCGAAGATTGACGCATTGGTGATGTAGTTGTTCACGCCGTCGTTGTTGTCAAAGACCGGAGATGAAATGCCTTGCCTATCCATCATAAGATTCGAGCCAATATGAGTGGAGAAAGAGAAGAACGAATACCAAAGGTGTTGCATCATCTCCACTTGGGCCCATGAGCCTTGTACGACCTAGGGTTAGTTTTAGGCAGCCTTGGGACGTCCTCCCACCTCCTTGGCCGCCACCCCTTGCTCCTATATAAGTAGATCCATCTAGTAGCTTTTTCCTTGGGATTTGTTTAGTTAAAAGTTAGCCATTGCAACTTCGTGTACTTCGTTTGTGTCCAACAACCAGACCAAGACCGCTTACGGATCCCCACCATTATCAATACCTCATATATATTTGTGATATTCAGATTGCTTTATCATATTCTTGCTCGTTCTTCGATTGCTTGTAGGAATAGACCTTCGTGGTCAGGCTGACCGTGCTTCCGGCATCGTAAGTAACCTCAGGAGATTGGTTTAGCAATTGCTAAGGCGCAACGTCGTGCACGTTTGTAGTCGGATCGTCAAAGTCGTCTCCACCAAATCGATAGTTATCATCTCATCGAAAGATCGGGACACCCTCGCCTCTATCAAGTGGTATCAGTTTTCAGGTTGCTCGGTGAGAATTTCCAGTTTTCCTAGATTAGATTTATTTTCTTACCTATTGTCCAAGAAAAAGCCACAAAAAAGAGTTAGATCTATTCATCCTTGGTCCAAGCCAGTCTGAGCCTTTGCAATTTTCTTTTCATTGCTTGCATAGTTGAATTATCGGTTGCATCGTCGTATCGAGTTGCTGGTCTTAGTGTCTAGTTCGTTTAGAGTTTCGAGTTATGTTCACATTAGTCACGCCACCGCTGCATCATTATCTCTTCCGCTGTCCACCACCCATCCATCAATTTCCACCACGTGCTACCCACCATTCATTGTCATAATAATAGTTGAGATCGTTCACGTCTTCACTTGATCCAATCTGCATCTTATCTAGTTTGTTTTGGAAAGAGGGAGAAAAAAAGAGAAAAAAAAACGAGAGAAAAAAAAGAGAAAAAAAAAGTGAGAGAAAAAAAAAGGAGAGAAAGAAAAAAAAAAGTGTGAGGAAAAAAAAGAGAAAAAAAAACAAAATTCGGATCTTTTTAGACTCATTCTCGTAGTTGAATTCGGATTGGAATCTGTTTTGTGCACTGTTTAGTAAAACAGGCATAACTTCCTCATACGAAGTCCGTTTTGCCTCCGCGAGTACTCAAACGAAAGCTAGCAACGAGCCGCATCTAAATAGTCGAAGAAGCTAGTTCAATATTTGGCACCTCAAAATCGGCTTCTAAATAGGTCTTTTTGTCCTCCGAAGTTCATGAACACAGCTTATTCCAGTTTTTCAGGCCAGTTTTCAAATTTTTTGACTCCTCATATCAACTCGGAATTGAGCGATTCCTTTGGTGTTTGAAAGCTTGAGTCAATCCCATTCTTGAAAAAAAATTCAAAAAAAATTGGCACAAACTTTTCAGAGGAAAGTTGGAGACAAAGTTGTTAATATATCCTGCTTGGCTGTTGTTTCACATCATTATCTTTACTGTCGTTGTGATCTTCACTTATATCTTACTGTCCAGAGCTACTTAGTATCCTTCATTGATGCTAGTTGTGCTACGACGTGACCTCATTAGTGTTCTAGGCTCGCGTCTCTAGTTCGGTCTAGCCTAGGACCAGCACAGTACCGTCGTTGAGCGTTTATTCAACATTGCATCTCTGAATTGATTATTGCTAATCTTTTGCTACCATATATAGCCAATCCAGCTCCACATATTTCTACACCGTGTATACGTACGTTCCCCTGGCAATCGCTTTACACAATCTTCAGAGTTATTTGACACCGCTGGTTGCCTGTCACCACCTGCTGCTTGGTAAGAACTTGTAAGATATTGATATTTGCTTTACTATGAGCGCTTTACCACCACACCCTGGTAGTTCATAGGAACATTATTCTTGAATTTTGTTGTTTCTACTAATCATGACAGGTTCTGATGATAGAAGTTCTTGGACGACGGACACATCTTCAGCATCATGAGAGTTGGGACAACACACACAAGCACATAGTCAGGTTATTTTTTTACCGTCATTTGAGGGTAGATTTAATCCTACTACTTATCTAGCTTGGGAGCTTGAAGTAGAACAAGTTTTTAGTCACCATGACTTTTCTGAACTTGAGCGAGTGCGAGCAGCCACTAGAGCATTTACTGATTTTGCTTCTGTTTGGTGGAGTGTACATTGTAAGAAAAACATTGATAACCAACCCACAACTTGGAAAGTTTTGAAAGCTGTAATGAGATAACAATTTTTCCCTCCTTATTATCGTCGTGAATTGCTTCGCAAATTTGAACAATTTAAACAAGGCAACAACACTGTTCATGCTTACTACCAAGAGTTCAAATCTTATATGCATCATTGTGACATAGAAGAATCTGAGAATGATACAATGAATAGATTTTTTGGTGGTTTGGACCATAATATTCAGGCAAGATTTCAGTATATTCCTCGTTGCATTACTGGTATGTATGTCCGTGCCTGTACCTTTGAGAGACAGATATAGGAGGATGTATTAGGTGACTACAACAACTACTATTCCAGTTCATGCTCACCACCGCCGGTGGGTTCCTCCATCATTGCACCTTGGATTATGAGCGCGACATCATCTCAAGGGTATGGTACATTGTCAACGTCCGTACCTACATCAGCTACATCTTTGCCACAAGGTAACAGTAAAGGTATTGATGATATAACTTCACATGAGAATGATGCATGCCTAGTTAACTTGAATGCGCCATGTACTGAGTTACCTGTTGATTTGAGCACACCACCTATTTTAGAGAATCTTGTTACTGTCATGAATGCGTCATGTGATCAAACAACTGAAATATCAACAATTTTGAGTGCACCCATTGAATTAACTGTTGATGCAAAAGAACTAATGTTTAATCATTTTGATATGGCCTCCAATCTTGGTGATGATTTTGTGTCCAATGACTTATTGCATGTTTGCTTATTTAAGCATGTTGTAGCATGTAAATTTGATGCAAGTAAGGTTTATTCACCAAAGTTGGGATGGTTTAATGATGAACATTGCGGATCTTTTGAAATGAATAAGAGCTTCACTTATATGTGCAAACTGAGTTCTAATATTTTCATGCCTTCTACTTCTTGTGATAATGTTTTGGCTTTAGTTTTTATGAACTATGAAAGTTACTCATGTATACATGTGTAATACGTGCAAAAATCAAAGGAAGTTAAACTGGATGACATATACATATACAACATGTACACCTTGTCTCTTTTGTTAGCCACATTTCAGATTAAGCAACGCCGAGGACGGCTTTGTTTTCAAAAAGGGGAGGATGATGAGGACATGACTACCTTGGATACGACCAAAAATAATGCATACATGCATATTTGTCAGGTGATTTCTAATGCAAACTATTCAATAATCTATTTATATTATCCAGAACAAAAATACTTCACACACTTTTGTGTTTTGTCTAATTGCAGGTGTATGGGACATTTATACAATCCACATATGAAGATAAGGGAAAAGGAGAAGTTTAGGTTGTGTTCAAAAAGTCCTCTCACGTCACTTTTGGGGCAAGAGAAGATAGAGTCCAAGTCTCTCAAGTTCTGGATTTAGATTCGGACTGCACAGACATACCTGACTCAAAACGCCAACAACTTTTTCATACGGACTACGAATTGGGTGATTCTTTTTTGTTGGAAACTAGATTTCGTGCTCTTTCCAACCCAATTGGATTCACCTTCAAATTCATCCGGAGCGTTGAGTTACGGACGAAACAATCTGATGTTGCAGCAGAATCCGAGTCAAACTACAAGCCCAAAGGTGTTGCATCATCTCCACTTGGCCCATGAGCCTTGTACGACCTAGGGTTAGTTTTAGGCTGCCTTGGGATGTCCTCCCACCTCCTTGGCCGCCACCCCTTGCTCCTATATAAGTAGATCCATCTAGTAGCTTTTTCCTTGGGATTTGTTTAGTTAAAAGTTAGCCATTGCAACTTCGTGTACTTCATTTGTGTCCAACGACCAGACCAAGACCGCTTCCGGATCCCCACCATTATCAATACTTCATATATATTTGCGATATTCAGATTGCTTTATCATATTCTTGCTTGTTCTTCGATTGCTTGTAGGAATAGACCTTCGTGGTTAGGCTGACCGTGCTTCCGGCATCGTCAGTAACCTCAGGAGATTGGTTTAGCGATTGCTAAGGCGCAACGTCGTGCACGTTTGTAGTCGGATCATCAAAGTCGTCTCCACCAAATCGATAGTTATCATCTCATCGAAAGATCGGGATACCCTCGCCTCTATCAAAAAGATTCGCAATGTTCATCCTTAAACCATCCCAACTTTGGTGAATAAACCTTACTTGCATCAAATTTACATGCTACAACATGCTTAAATAAGCAAACATGCAATAAGTCATTGGACACAGAATCATCACCAAGATTGGAGGCCATATCAAAATGATTAAACATTAGTTCTTTTGCATCAACAGTTAATTCAATGGGTGCACTCAAAATTGTTGATATTTCAGTTGTTTGATCACTCTCTAAAATAGGTGGTGTGCTCAAATCAACAGGTAACTCAATACATGACGCATTCAAGTTAACTAGGCATGCATCTTTCTCATGTGAAGTTATATCATCAATATCTTTATTGTTACCTTGTGGCAAAGATGTAGCTGATGTAGGTACGGGCGTTGACAATGTACCATACCCTTGAGATGATGCCGCGCTCATAATTCGAGGTGCAATGATGGAGGAACCCACCGGCGGTGTGATAGAGGCAAAGGTGTCCCGTCTTTCGATGAGATGATGGATATCGCTTTGGTGGCAGTCGACTTTGACGATCCGACTACGAACGTGCGAGGACGTCGTGCCTTAGCAATCGCTAAACCAACTCCGAGAGGTTATTGACCACGCCGGAGCACGATCAACCTGACCACGAGGGTCTGTTTCCTGCGAGCAAACGAAGAACAAGCAAGAAACTGAGATTGCAATCTGGATATTGCGAATATAAGATGAAAGCTTTATTGATCAAGGTGGGGTTCTATGACGCCTTTGTCTGGTCGTTGAACACAACCGAAGTACGCGAAGCTGCAGCTATGGCGAACTTTTAATCTTAACAAAACCCAAAGTCTAAACGATGCCCTAAGGGCTGTATATATGGAGGAAGAGGGGGGAATTTCGTGGCCCTTGGTGGAGGGGTCCGAAATCAACCCAGCTCTTGTTTCCCCACACATACGGACTCTAAAAATAGCCTATACTTATGTATTTCGAAATTACATGGGCCTGGCCCAATAATAAGGTGACGCAGCACCTAAAATAGCCTCGGGACGAAATTTATGAAGTGGCATCTTGTATATTTCGTCCAAGGCTTCATGCACCCATTATGGTGGCTTCAAAGTCCTGAAATCATCACTTGTAACTCCGTTCTTGTTCCCCTTGCGCATGCCATCATCTCCATGCTTGTTCTTGCTCCAATGTTCATCCTTCTCCAAGCTAGGCCCTTCATTTGTAAGCAAAACAAATGTATCCAATTTAGGCATCATCATATTCTCATGAACATTAGAATCATTACCAAGAAACGAAAGTACCTGGTAATTTAGTTGGCGTGCACGAGCTCTAGTAATTGGTCCAGTATGTATAGCAGCAGGGGCTGTGGGTGTAACAATTGTATTGATGTCCTCATCATCCTCCCCTTCTTGAAATGAAGTCGTCCTCGACGGAAGTTCATCTTCCTTACCCAAATAAGGCTTCAAATCTGCAATGTTAAAAGTGGGACTAACCCCAAAATATGCAGGCAGCTCAAGTTTATATGCATTATCATTTTTTTTCTCTAACACCTTAAAGGGACCATCAGCACGTGGCATTAACTTTGATTTGCGCAAATCAGGAAATCTATCCTTACGCAAATGTAACCAAACAAGATCTCCAGGTGCAAACACAACATGTTTTCTACCCTTATCTCCAGCAAGTTTATATTTAGCATTCATACGCTCAATGTTTTCCTTAGTTAACTCATGCATTTTTAAAATCAATTCAGCACGTTGTTTAGCATCAAAATTAACCTTCTCCGAAGATGGAAGAGGCAACAAATCAATAGGTGCACGAGGTAGGAAACCATACACAACTTCAAAAGGGCACATCTTAGTAGTAGAATGCAATGAACGATTACAAGAAAATTCAATATGAGGCAAGCATTCCTCCCACATTTTCTTATTATTCTTCAAAACAGCTCTAAGCATAGTAGACAACGTTCTATTGACTACTTCAGTTTTTCCATCAGTTTGGGGGTGACAAGTAGTACTAAAAAGCAGTTTAGTCCCCAACTTAGCCCATAAACATCTCCAAAAGTGGCTAAGAAATTTAGTATCACGATCTGAAACAATAGTATTTGGGACACCATGCAAGCGAATAATTTCACGAAAGAACAAATCAGCAACATTAACAGCATCATCGCTTTTATGACATGGTATAAAGTGTGCCATTTTCGAGAATCTATCCACGACAACAAATATGCTATCCCTCCCCTTCTTTGTTCGAGGTAAACCTAAAACAAAGTCCATAGATATATCCTCCCAAGGAACACTAGGTACAGGCAAAGGCATATATAAACCATGAGGATTGAGTCGTGACTTAGCTTTTTGACATGTAGTGCAGCGAGCAATAAAACGCTCAACATCCCGTCTCATCTTTGGCCAAAAGAAATGTGTAGCAAGTACGTCCTCCGTCTTCTTCACGCCAAAGTGTCCCATTAATCCTCCTCCATGCGCCTCCTGCAACAACAAAAGACGAACGGAGCTAGCAGGAATGCATAGCTTGTTAGCACGAAACACAAATCCATCGTTAACAACAAACTTGTTCCACATTCTTCCTTCTTTACAATTATGCATTACATCTTTAAAATCATCATCATGCACATATTGATATTTGATGGTCTCCAAACCAAATATTTTGAAGTCAAGTTGTGAAAGCATAGTATAGCGACGAGACAAAGCATCAGCAATAACATTTTCTTTTCCCTTCTTGTGTTTAATGACATAAGGGAAAGTCTCAATGAATTCAACCCATTTAGCATGTCTACGATTCAGTTTAGCTTGACTTTTAATATGTTTCAATGATTCATGATCAGAATGTATAACAAATTCTTTGGGCCATAAATAATGTTGCCATGTTTCTAAAGTCCGAACAAGAGCATATAATTCTTTATCATAAGTAGAATAATTCAGACTAGGCCCACTCAATTTTTCAGAAAAGTATGCAGCAGGTTTGCCATCTTGTAATAACACACCTCCTAATCCAATTCCACTAGCATCACATTCAAGCTCAAAAGTCTTATTAAAATCAGGAAGTTGGAGTAAAGGAGCATGTGTCAACTTATCTTTCAATACCGTGAAGGCTTCTTCCTGTGCGGTACCCCAAAGAAAAGGCACATCTTTCTTTGTAAGCTCATTGAGAGGTGCAGCAATGGTGCTGAAATCTCTCACAAAACGCCTATAGAATCCAGCGAGGCCAAGAAAACTCCTCACTTGTGTGACCGTTTTGGGCTGCGGCCAACTCTCAATAGCTTCAATCTTGGCTTTATCAACTTCAATTCCCTGTGGAGTAACAACATAGCCAAGAAAAGATACTCGGTCGGTGCAAAAGGTGCACTTCCCAAGGTTACCAAACAAACGTGCATCACGTAGAGCAATAAAAACAGCACGTAAATGTTCCAAATGTTCTTCCAAAGATCTGCTATAAATCAATATGTCATCAAAGTAAACTACCACAAATCGTCCAATGAAAGCACGTAAAACTTCGTTCATTAATCTCATGAAAGTACTAGGTGCATTAGTTAACCCAAAAGGCATGACTAACCACTCATATAATCCAAACTTAGTTTTTGATAGAGGCGAGGGTCCCGATCTTTCGATGAGATGATGGATATCGCTTTGGTGGAAGTCGACTTTGACGATCCGACTACGAACGTGCGAGGACGTCGCGCCTTAGCAATCGCTAAACCAACTCCGAGAGGTTATTGACCACGCCGGAGCACGATCAACCTGACCACGAGGGTCTGTTTCCTGCGAGCAAACGAAGAACAAGCAAGAAACTAAGATTGCAATCTGGATATTGCGAATATAAGATGAAAGCTTTATTGATCAAGGTGGGGTTCTGTGACGCCTTTGTCTGGTCGTTGAACACAAACGAAGTACGCGAAGTTGCAGCTATGGCGAACTTTTAATCTAAACAAAACCCAAAGTCTAAACGATGCCCTAAGGGCTGTATATATGGAGGAAGAGGGGGGGGAATTTCGTGGCCCTTGGTGGAGGGATCCGAAATCAACCCTATCTCTTGTTTCCCCACACATACGGACTCTAAAAATAGCCTATACTTATGTATTTCGAAATTACATGGGCCTGGCCCAATAATAAGGTGACGCAGCACCTAAAATAGCCTTGGGACGAAATTTATGAAGTGGCATCTTGTATATTTCGTCCAAAGCTTCATGCACCCATTATGGTGGCTTCAAAGTCCTGAAATCATCACTTGTAACTCCGTTATTGTTCCCCTTGCGCATGCCATCATCTCCATGCTTGTTCTTGCTCCAATGTTCATCCTTCTCCAAGCTAGGCCCTTCATTTGTAAGCAAAACAAATGTATCCAATTTAGGCAGCATCATATTCTCATGAACATTAGAATCATTACCAAGAAACGAAAGTACCTGGTAATTTAGTTGGCGTGCACGAGCTCTAGTAATTGGTCCAGTATGTATAGCAGCAGGGGCTGTGGGTGTAACAATTGTATTGATGTCCTCATCATCAATCCTCATGGTTTATATATGCCTTTGCCTGTACCTAGTGTTCCTTGGGAGGATATATCTATGGACTTTGTTTTAGGTTTACCTCGAACAAAGAAGGGGAGGGATAGCATATTTGTTGTCGTGGATAGATTCTCGAAAATGGCACACTTTATACCATGTCATAAAAGCGATGATGCTGTTAATGTTGCTGATTTGTTCTTTCGTGAAATTATTCGCTTGCATGGTGTGCCAAATACTATTGTTTCAGATCGTGATACTAAATTTCTTAGCCACTTTTGGAGATGTTTATGGGCTAAGTTGGGGACTAAACTGCTTTTTAGTACTAATTGTCACCCCCAAACTGATGGACAAACTGAAGTAGTCAATAGAACGTTGTCTACTATGCTTAGGGCTGTTTTGAAGAATAATAAGAAAATGTGGGAGGAATGCTTGCCTCATATTGAATTTGCTTATAATCGTTCATTGCATTCTACTACTAAGATGTGCCCTTTTGAAGTTGTGTATGGTTTCCTACCTCGTGCACCTATTGATTTGTTGCCTCTTCCATCTTCGGAGAAGGTTAATTTTGATGCTAAACAACGTGCTGAATTGATTTTAAAAATGCATGAGTTAACTAAGGAAAACATTGAGCGCATGAATGCTAAATATAAAGTTGCTGGAGATAAGGGTAGAAAACATGTTGTGTTTGCACCTGGAGATCTTGTTTGGTTACATTTGCGTAAGGATAGATTTCCTGATTTGCGCAAATCAAAGTTAATGCCACGTGCTGATGGTCCCTTTAAGGTGTTAGAGAAAATAAATGATAATGCATATAAACTTGAGCTGCCTGCAGATTTTGGGGTTAGTCCCACTTTTAACATTGCAGATTTGAAGCCTTATTTGGGTGAGGAAGATGAACTTCCGTCGAGGACGACTTCATTTCAAGAAGGGGAGGATGATGAGGACATCAATACAATTGTTACACCCACAGCCCCTGCTGCTATACATACTGGACCAATTACTAGAGCTCGTGCACGCCAACTAAATTACCAGGTACTTTCGTTTCTTGGTAATGATTCTATTGTTCATGAGAATATGATGCTGCCTAAATTGGATACATTTGTTTTGCTTACAAATGAAGGGCCTAGCTTGGAGAAGGATGAACATTGGAGCAAAAACAAGCATGGAGATGATGGCATGCGCAAGGGAAACAAGAACGGAGTTACAAGTGATGATTTCAGGACTTTGAAGCCACCATAATGGGTGCATGAAGCCTTGGACGAAATATACAAGACGCCACTTCATAAATTTCGTCCCGAGGCTATTTTAGGTGCTGCGTCACCTTATTATTGGGCCAGGCCCATGTAATTTCGAAATACATAAGTATAGGCTATTTTTAGAGTCCGTATGTGTGGGGAAACAAGAGATAGGGTTGATTTCGGACCCCTCCACCAAGGGCCACGAAATTCCCCCCCTCTTCCTCCATATATACAGCCCTTAGGGCATCGTTTAGACTTTGGGTTTTGTTTAGATTAAAAGTTCGCCATAGCTGCAACTTCGCGTACTTCGTTTGTGTTCAACGACCAGACAAAGGCGTCACAGAACCCCACCTTGATCAATAAAGCTTTCATCTTATATTCGCAATATCCAGATTGCAATCTTAGTTTCTTGCTTGTTCTTCGTTTGCTCGCAGGAAACAGACCCTCGTGGTCAGGTTGATCGTGCTCCGGCGTGGTCAATAACCTCTCGAAGTTGGTTTAGCGATTGCTAAGGCGCGACGTCCTCGCACGTTCGTAGTCGAATCGTCAAAGTCGACTTCCACCAAGCGATATCCATCTTCTCATCGAAAGACGGGACACCTCTGCCTCTATCATCTTTGCACACAAAAGCATAGCAAACAGATTTGCTGAAATCTAGCTCATCAATATCAGATTTGGTGGCAAAGAAACATGCACTTTTCAATTTAATTTCAGAAGCAACACTAGATGGTTTATTATTAGGCTTCATTTGTTGCTCAAATTCTTTTGCCACAATCTGATTTTCACTCTTATTCTTCTCCTGTTGTGCTTTATTAGCTCTATTAATATCATCTTTCAAAATGGAATCAGGAGTCATAGGAAGCAAAGTAATATTTTTATCCTTATGAACAAGAGTATAGTGATTGTTTCTACCATGGTGTACAGAATTTTTATCAAATTGCCATGGTCTACCAAGTAATAAGGAACATGCTTGCATAGGTACCACATCACAATCAACATAATCAGCATATGTAGAGATACTAAAATGCACACGAACAGTACGTGTTACCTTAACCTTGCCGCTGTTGTTGAACCATTGGATGTAGTAAGGATGTGGATGTGGTCTTGTGGTGAGAGAAAGCTTCTCCACCATCTCCATGCTAGCCAAGTTGTTGCAACTACCTCCGTCTATGATGATGCGCACAGAACGTTCCTTCACAACTCCCTTGGTATGGAACAAATTGTGCCTCTGATTTTGCTCAGCTTGTGTGACCTGCACACTCAAAACACATTGAGAAACTAAACATTCATACCTGTCAGCGTCTTCAGGAGCCATGTATTGCGTCTCATGATCAGAATCATCTCCACCATGTTCTTCACGTGTAATAAGAGCCAAAGTCTCCTCATCATAGTCACTAGCGGACTCATATCCACCATCCGCAGTAGCAATCATCACACGCGGAGGTTTGCATTCTCTCGCATAATGACCTCCTCCCTTACAACGACGACAAATAATATCACTTGTGTGCCCTGTTGATGCCATGGAAGAAGCAGAACTCTGTGCAGGCCCAGCAGGTGCGCTCTTGGCAGATAATGGTGGTTGTGCCTGTTTTCTTATATCACGACTGGAGGAGGCACCTGATTGAGGTGCTGGTGCAGTTGAAGTAGAAGATGCACGCGGTGTCCATGATGAAGGTCGGCCTACAGAAAAGTTAGTTCGCGCCAATGCTTGTCGATCCTGCACTTCACGTTCAGCTTTACAAGCAAGATGGAATAAACGAGTGATATTAGTATACTCCTTATAGTCTAGAATGGTCTGAATCTCTCTATTTAATTCACCCAGAAAACGTGCAAGCATAGCTTCATTCTCCTCAACAATACCACATCTAATCATGCCAGTTTGTAATTCCTGATAATATTCTTCTACAGAATTTTTCCCTTGTCTTAAACGCTGCAATTTTTGAAGCAACTCATGTTGATAATATGGTGGAACCCAACGCGTACGCATAGCAGTTTTCAAAGCAGCCCAAGTAGTTGGAATAGGATATAATCTACAATGTTCAGACCACCATACACATGCAAAACTAGTGAAAGCACAAACAGCAGCAGCAACCCGTCTCTCCTCAGGATATTGTAAACATGTAAATCGTTGTCCAGTTTCTAACTCCCAAGTAAGATATATATCAGGAACATATCTACCCTCAAATGGTGGAATATTCAATTTCAGTTTAGGAATATGGACATCATCTCGTACATGAGGTGGTGGTGCAGGCCTACCATTACGAATATATACCTGAGGTCGACCTGCTGGTGGTGGTGCTGGTGGCTGCACGTAGTTCGGATTTTGATCAACCTCATCCTCATAATCGCCCGCATACTCATCATCCTCCGCATCAACAGCAGGAGCCACAGAAGTATCAACAGCAGCACCAACAGTTTGACCAAACGCAAGAGGGACACGGCTCGCTCGGCGGAGGTCTGCTTCGCGACGTGGAGGTAGTCGTTGTTGTTGTTGTTGTTGTTGGAGAGGTGCGTTAGGTGCAGCGGGTGGTGGTGGTGGAAGACGCGCGAGCAATTCATTAAACTTGTTATCGTGCTTTGTTTCGAACGTCTTCTCCATGCCATCTATCTTCTCCATGGCCTCTTCAAATCTGTTTAACACATCTTGCACCTGTTCACTCATCATTTGCTGAAATTTATCATGTAGCTGTTTGTTCGTCAGGTTCTCCCAATCAGTCTCATCGGCTTGTGATCCTACCATGGTTAGCAGCAAATAGAAACACACAAGAATATGATCCTACAGACTACTAAGAAGTGGTGGTGGTGTATAACAAACCCGTCAAGCAAACCTCAAATTCTTACTAGTTCTTACCCAGCAACAGGTGGTGATCGGCAACCGTTGTAGTCAAAACTCTCAAAGCTTGGATAGAGCGATTACCAGGGAGAGTCAAACGCACGATGTAGATGTATGTGGAGCTGGGAAGGCTTATAATATGGTAGCAAAAAGGGTCAGCAAGAATCAATTCAGAGATGCAAAGTCGAATAAACGCTCAACGACGGTACTGTGCTGGTCCTAGGCTAGACCGTGCTAGAGACGCGAGCCTAGAACACTAACAAAATCACGGCGCTGCACGTAAACAAGGGAAAAGCACACTCTGGAAATTTTTTTTTGCTCTTTTTTTTTGCGCTGCTCTTTTTTTTGCTGCTCTTTTTTTTGCGAAAAATCACTATAATGGCGAGTGTCTCAAAACTCTTCCCAGGTCAAATTGACAGGATGGGCACGAAATTTTTTCGACCAATTTTTTTTTTCGACTGCCTGGACCCAAAAACTGGAAACGGGTCAAAAAAAACTTTCTATAACGGCGACTGTCTCAATACGCTTAGAAACACCTAAAATTAGGATAGCCAGAAAATTTTTTGTCAAGTGCGTTTTCCGAAAATTTTGGGCCTAAACGGAGGGTGGTTTCCGGACTCTTTTTTTCTTTTTTTTTCCGAAACCTACTCCGGCAAGGAAACACGAATCGGAAACTAGATGGATCTCGAAAACAAACCTAATATGACAAGAACTCGGATTGATGGTGGATATATGGCGGTAGATGGCAGCGGTGGTGGTATATGGATACGGATTCGAAGCGGTGGCGGATAAGCGGTGGTGGTAGATGGCAGGGGCGATGATGATGGTGCGGCGGCGGCGTGACAACTTATGACCAGAACTCGAAACTCTAAAAGACTAGACTCTAAGACCAGCAACTAGACACGACGATGCAACCGCAAATTCAACAAAGCAAAACCCTAAAAAGATTATGCAAAGGCTCAGATTGGTTCGGATATGATGAACTAACCCTAATTTTGTTTTTGTGGCTTTTTCGTGGACTGTAGGTATGAAGAACAGACTCGATCTAAACTACGAAAAACTGTAAAATCTCACCGAGCAACCTGGAAATTTGATACCACTTGATAGAGGCAAAGGTGTCCCGTCTTTCAATGAGATGATGGATATCGCTTTGGTGGCAGTCGACTTTGACGATCCGACTACGAACGTGCGAGGATGTTGCGCCTCAGCAATCGCTAAACCAACTCCAAGAGGTTATTGACCACGCCGGAGCACGATCAACCTGACCACGAGGGTCTGTTTCCTGCGAGCAAACGAAGAACAAGCAAGAAACTGAGATTGCAATCTGGATATTGCGAATATAAGATGAAAGCTTTATTGATCAAGGTGGGGTTCTGTGACGCCTTTGTCTGGTCGTTGAACACAAACGAAGTACGCGAAGTTGCAGCTATGGCGAACTTTTAATCTAAACAAAACCCAAAGTCTAAACGATGCCCTAAGGTCTGTATATATGGAGGAAGAAGAGGGAATTTCGTGGCCCTTGGTGGAGGGGTCCGAAATCAACCCTATCTCTTGTTTCCCCACACATACGGACTCTAAAAATAGCCTATACTTATGTATTTCGAAATTAGATGGGCCTGGCCCAATAATAAGCTGACGCAGCACCTATAATAACCTCGGGACGAAATTTATGAAGTGGCATCTTGTATATTTCGTCCAAGGCTTCTTGCGCCCATTATGGTGGCTTCAAAGGCCTGAAATCATCACTTGTAACTCCATTCTTGTTCCCCTTGCGCATGCCATCATCTCCACGCTTGTTCTTGCTCCAATGTTCATCCTTCTCCAAGCTAGGCCCATTATTTGTAAGCAAAACAAATGTATCCAATTTAGGCAGCATCATATTCTCATGAACATTAGAATCATTACCAAGAAACGAAAGTACCTGCTAATTTAGTTGGCATGCGCGAGCTCTAGTAATTGGTCCAGTATGTATAGCAGCAGGGCCTGTGGGTGTAACAATTGTATTGATGTCCTCATCATAAACGCTCAACGACGATACTGTGCTGGTCCTAGGCTAGACTGTGCTAGAGACGTGAGCCTAGAACACCAACAAAATCACGGCGCGGCACGTAAACAAGGGAGGAGCACACTCTGAATTTTTTTTCTCTTTTTTTTCCTCTTTTTTTTTGCTCCGCAACAAATTTTTTTCGAAAAAGTCTACAAATGGTCTAAAAACTGGCTAGCCAGAATTTTCCAGACTTAGTTTTTTTTTTTGAAATTGGAACTATTTTTCTTCTGCGGATGGCTTGGAAGTTGGGGAGTCCTTCTCTGTCACGACTCGGAGTATCGCGTGATCTGGAAATCGAGAACAATGCAACAATTACTGGACTCGGACTAGGACTGGTGGCGGAGATGAATCTGATGGAACTCGGACTGGTGGCGGAGATGAATCTGGTGGAACACGGACAGGTGGCGGATATATGTTGTAGGTGAACTCGGATTGGCGTGATGGCGGTGGATATGTGGTGGCGTATATGGATTCGGATGGGCGGTGAATATGTGGTGGTGGTATATGGCAACAGTGACGATGATGATGCGGTGGTGATATATGGCAGCGGCGACGTGACAACCTGTGAACAGAACTCGAAACTCTAAAAGACTAGACGCTAAGACCAGCAACTGGACACGACGATGCAACCGCAAATTCAACAAAGCAAATACAGAAAAGATTATGCAAGGCTCAGATTGGTTCGGATGGGATGAACTAACCCTAATTTTTTTGGCTTTTTCGTGGACTATAGGTATGAAGAACAGACTCGATCTAAACTACGAAAAACTGTAAAATCTCACCGAGCAACCTGGAAATCTGATACCACTTGATAGAGGCAAAGGTGTCCCGTCTTTCGATGAGATGATGGATATCGCTTTGGTGGAAGTCGACTTTGACGATCCGACTACGAACGTGCGAGGACGTCGCGCCTTAGCAATCGCTAAACCAACTCCGAGAGGTTATTGACCACGCCGGAGCACGATCAACCTGACCACGAGGGTCTGTTACCTGCGAGCAAACGAAGAACAAGCAAGAAACTGAGATTGCAATCTGGATATTGCGAATATAAGATGAAAGCTTTATTGATCAAGGTGGGGTTCTGTGACGCGTTTGTCTGGTCGTTGAACACAAACGAAGTACGCGAAGTTGCAGCTATGGCGAACTTTTAATCTAAACAAAACCCAAAGTCTAAACGATGCCCTAAGGGCTGTATATATGGAGGAAGAGGGGGGGAATTTCGTGGCCCTTGGTGGAGGGGTCCGAAATCAACCCTATCTCTTGTTTCCCCACACATACAGACTCTAAAAATAGCCTATACTTATGTATTTCGAAATTACATGGGCCTGGCCCAATAATAAGGTGACGCAGCACCTAAAATAGCCTCGGGACGAAATTTATGAAGTGGCATCTTGTATATTTCGTCCAAGGCTTCATGCACCCATTATGGTGGCTTCAAAGTCCTGAAATCATCACTTGTAACTCCGTTCTTGTTCCCCTTGCGCATGCCATCATCTCCATGCTTGTTCTTGCTCCAATGTTCATCCTTCTCCAAGCTAGGCCCTTCATTTGTAAGCAAAACAAATGTATCCAATTTAGGCAGCATCATATTCTCATGAACATTAGAATCATTACCAAGAAACGAAAGTACCTGGTAATTTAGTTGGCGTGCACGAGCTCTAGTAATTGGTCCAGTATGTATAGCAGCAGGGGCTGTGGGTGTAACAATTGTATTGGTGTCCTCATCAGGTGGCGGCGTGACAACTTATGACCAGAACTCGAAACTCTAAAAGACTAACGCTAAGACCAGCAACTAGACACGACGATGCAACCGCAAATTCAACAAAGCAAAACCCTAAAAAGATTATGCAAAGGCTCAGATTGGTTCGGATATGATGAACTAACCCTAATTTTTTTTGGCTTTTTCGTGGACTGTAGGTATGAAGAACAGACTCGATCTAAACTACGAAAAACTGTAAAATCTCACCGAGCAACCTGGAAATCTGATACCACTTGATAGAGGCAAAGGTGTCCCGTCTTTCGATGAGATGATGGATATCGCTTTGGTGGAAGTCAACTTTGACGATCCGACTACGAACGTGCGAGGACGTCGCGCCTTAGCAATCGCTAAACCAACTCCGAGAGGTTATTGACCACGCCGGAGCACGATCAACCTGACCACGAGGGTCTGTTTCCTGCGAGCAAACGAAGAACAAGCAAGAAACTAAGATTGCAATCTGGATATTGCGAATATAAGATGAAAGCTTTATTGATCAAGGTGGGGTTCTGTGACGCATTTGTCTGGTCGTTGAACACAAACGAAGTACGCGAAGTTGCAGCTATGGCGAACTTTTAATCTAAACAAAACCCAAAGTCTAAACGGTGCCCTAAGGGCTGTATATATGGAGGAAGAGAGGGGGAATTTCGTGGCCCTTGGTGGAGGGGTCCGAAATCAACCCTATCTCTTGTTTCCCCACACATACGGACTCTAAAAATAGCCTATACTTATGTATTTCGAAATTACATGGGCCTGGCCCAATAAAAAGGTGACGCAGCACCTATAATAGACTCGGGACGAAATTTATGAAGTGGCATCTTGTATATTTCGTCCATGGCTTCATGCATCCATTATGGTGGCTTCAAAGTCCTGAAATCATCACTTGTAACTCCATTCTTGTTCCTCTTGCGCATGGCATCATCTCCATGCTTGTTCTTGCTCCAATGTTCATCCTTCTCCAAGCTAGGCCCTTCATTTGTAAGCAAAACAAATGTATCCAATTTAGGCAGCATCATATTCTCATGAACATTAGAATCATTACCAAGAAACGAAAGTACCTAATAATTTAATTGGCGTGCGCGAGCTCTAGTAATTGGTCCCGTATATGTAGCAGTAGGGGTTGTGGGTGTAACAATGGTATTGATGTCCTCATCAAATAGGATGACGATAACGAATAGTAATAATATTAATGCCTCTACAATCAACACACATACGTGATGTACCATCCTTTTTCGGCACTAGAATAATAGGAACAGCACAAGGACTAAGGGATTCGCGTATATAACCTTTGTCGAGAAGCTCTTGTACTTGACGCATAATCTCCTTCGTCTCCTCTAGATTGGTACGGTATGGTGCACGGTTTGGCAGTGAAGCACCGGGAATTAAGTCAATCTGATGCTCAATCCCTCGAATAGGCGGTAATCCCGGTGGCACGTCTTGTGGAAAGACGTCAGCGAACTCCTGCAAAATGTTAGTGACAGCAGGAGGCAAAGAGGAAGGCATGTCCTCGAATGAAAATAATGCCTCTTTGCACACAAAAGCATAGCAAACAGATTTGCTGAAATCTAGCTCATCAATAACAGATTTGGTGGCAAATAAACATGCACTTTTCAATTTAATTTCAGAAGCAACACTAGATGGTTTATTATTAGGCTTCATTTGTTGCTCAAATTCTTTTGCCACAATCTGATTTTCACTCTTATTCTTCTCCTGTTTTGCTTTATTAGCTCTATTAATATCATCTTTCAAAATGGAATCAGGAGTCATAGGAAGCAAAGTAATATTTTTATCCTTATGAACAAGAGTATAGTGATTGTTTCTACCATGATGTATAGAATTTTTATCAAATTGCCATGGTCTACCAAGTAATAAGGAACATGCTTGCATAGGTACCACATCACAATCAACATAATCAGCATATGTAGAGATACTAAAATGCACACGAACAGTACGTGTTACCTTAACCTTGCCGCTGTTGTTGAACCATTAGATGTAGTAAGGATGTGGATGTGGTCCTGTGGTGAGAGAAAGCTTCTCCACCATCTCCATGCTAGCCAAGTTGTTGCAGCTCCCTCCGTCTATGATGACGCGCACAGAACGTTCCTTCACAACTCCCTTGGTATGGAACAAATTGTGCCTTTGATTTTGCTCAGCTTGTGTGACCTGCACACTCAAAACACGTTGAGCAACTAAACATTCATACCTGTCAGCGTCTTCAGGAGCCATGTATTGCGTCTCATGATCAGAATCATCTCCACCATGTTCTTCACGTGTAATAAGAGCCAATGTCTCCTCATCATAGTCACTAGCGGACTCATATCCACCACCCTCGGTAGCAATAATCACACGTGGAGATTTGCATTCTCTCGCATAATGACCTCCTCCCTTACAATGACGACAAATAATATCACTTGTGTGCCCTGTTGATGCCCTGGAAGAAGAAGAACTCTGTGCAGGCCCGGCAGGTGCGCTCTTGGCAGATAATGGTGGTTGTTCCTGTTTTCTTGTATCACGGCTGTAGGAGGCACCTGATTGAGGTGCTGGTGCAGTTGAAGTAGAAGATGCACGCGGTGTCCATGATGAAGGTCGGCCTGCAGAAAAGTTAGTTCGCGCCAATGCTTGTCGATCCTGCACTTCATGTTCAGCTTTACAAGCAAGATGGAATAAACGAGTGATATTAGTATACTCCTTATAGTCTAGAATGGTCTGAATCTCTCTATTTAATCCACCCAGAAAACGTGCAAGCATAGCTTCATTCTCCTCAACAATACCACGTCGAATCATGCCAGTTTTAATTCCTGATAATATTCTTCTACACAATTTTTTCCTTGTCTTAAACGCTGCAATTTTTGAAGCAATTCACGTTGATAATATGGTGGAACCCAACGCGTACGTATAGCAGTTTTCAAAGCAGCCCAAGTAGTTGGAATAGGATATAATCTACAATGTTCAGACCACCATACACATGCAAAACTAGTGAGAGCACAAACAGCAGCAGCAACCCGTCTCTCCTCGGGATATTGTAAACATGTAAAACATTGTTCAGTTTCTAACTCCCAAGTAAGATATATATCAGGAACATATCTACCCTCAAATGGTGGAATATTCAATTTCAGTTTGGGAATATGGACATCATCTCGTACCTGAGGTGGTGGTGCAGGCCTACCATTACGAATATATACCTGAGGTCGACCTGCTGGTGGTGGTGCTGGTGGTTGCACGTAGTTCTGATTTTGAGCAACCTCATCCTCGTAATCTCCCACATAATCATCCTCCTCCGCATCAGCAGCAGGAGCCACAGAAGTATCAACAGCAGCACCAACAGTTTGGCCAAACGCAAGAGGAACGCGGCTCGCTCGGCGGAGGTCTATTTCGTGACGTGGAGGTAGTCGTTGTTGTTGTTGTTGGAGAGGTGTGTTAGGTGCAGCGGGTGGTGGTGGTGGAAGACGCGCGAGCAATTCATTAAACTTGTTATCGAGCTTTGTTTCGAACGTCTTCTCCATGCCATCTATCTTCTCCATGGCCTCTTCAAATCTGTTTAGCACGTCTTGCACCTGTCCACTCATCATTTGCTGAAATTTATCATGCAAATCCTTATTCGTCATGTTCTCCCAGTCAGTCTCGTCGGCTTGTGATCCTGGCATGGTTAGCAGCAATAGAAACACACAAGAATATGATCCTACAGACTACTAACAAGAGGTGGTGGTGAGTGTCACAAATCCGTCAAGCAAATCTCAAATTCTTACCAGTTCTTACCCAGCAGCAGGCGGTGATCGGCAACCGTTGTAGTCAAAAACTCTCAAAGCTTGGATAGAGCGATTACCAGGGAGAGTCAAACGCACGACGTAGATGTATGTGGAGCTGGGAAGGCTTATAATATGGTAGCAAAAAGGGTCAGCAATAATCAATTCAGAGATGCAAAGTTGAATAAATGCTCAACGACGGTACTGTGCTGGTCCTAGGCTAGACTGTGCTAGAGACGCGAGCCTAGAACACCAACAAAATCACGGCGCGACACGTAAACAAGGGAAAAGCACACTCTGGAATTTTTTTTCGCTCTTTTTTTTGCGCTCTTTTTTTTGCGAAAAATCACTATAATGGCGAGTGTCTCAAAACTTTTCCTAGCTCAAACTGACAGGATGGGCACGGAATTTTTTTCGACTGCCCGGACCCAAAAACTGGAAACGGGTCAAAAAAACTTCCTATAATGGCACCTCTCTCAAAACGCTCAGAAACACCTAAAAATAGGATAGCCAGAATTTTTTTCAAAAAATGCGTTTTCGAAAATTTTTGGGCCTAAACGGAGCGTGGTTTCCGGACTCTTTTTTTTCCGAAACCTACTCCGGCAAGGAAACACGAATCGGAATCTAGATGGATCTCAAAAACACACCTAATATGCAAGGAACTCGGATTGGTGGTGGATATATGGTGGTGGTATATGGCAGCGGTGTTGGTATATGGCAGCAGTGGTAATATATGGATATGGATCGGTGGTGGTATATGGATAGGATTGGTGGTGGTATATGGATACGGAGCGTGGTTTCCGACTCTTTTTTTTTCCGAAACCTACTCCGGCAAGGAAACACGAATCGGAATCTAGATGGATCTCGAAAACAAACCTAATATGACAAGAACTCGGATTGGTGGTGGATATATGGTGGTAGATGGCAGCGGTGGTGGTATATGACAGCTGTGGTGGTATATGGATACGGATTCAAAGCGGTGGCGGATAAGCGGTGGTGGTAGATGGCAGGGGCGATGATGATGGTGCGGCGGCGGCGTGACAACTTATGACCAGAACTCGAAACTCTAAAAGACTAGACTCTAAGACCAGCAACTAGACACGACGATGCAACCACAAATTCAACAAAGCAAAACCCTAAAAAGATTATGCAAAGGCTCAGATTGGTTCGGATATGATGAACTAACCCTAATTTTTTTTGTTGCTTTTTCGTGGACTATAGGTATGAAGAACAGACTCGATCTAAACTACGAAAAACTATAAAATCTCACCGAGCAACCTGGAGCTCTGATACCACTTGATAGAGGCAAAGGTGTCCCGTCTTTCGATGAGATGATGGATATCGCTTTGCTGGCAGTCGACTTTGACGATCCGACTACGAACGTGCGAGGACGTCGCGGCTTAGCAATCGCTAAACCAACTCCGAGAGGTTATTGACCACGCCGGAGCAGGATCAACCTGACCACGAGGGTCTGTTTCCTGCGAGCAAACGAAGAACAAGCAACAAACTGAGATTGCAATCTGGATATTGCGAATATAAGATGAAAGCTTTATTGATCAAGGTGGGGTTCTGTGACGCCTTTGTCTGGTCGTTGAACACAAACGAAGTACGCGAAGTTGCAGCTATGGCGAACTTTTAATCTAAACAAAACCCAAAGTCTAAATGATGCCCTAAGGGCTGTATATATGGAGGAAGAGGGGGGAATTTCGTGGCCCTTGGTGGAGGGGTCCGAAATCAACCCTATCTCTTGTTTCCCCACACATACGGACTCTAAAAATAGCCTATACTTATGTATTTCGAAATTACATGGGCCTGGCCCAATAATAAGGTGACGCAGCACCTAAAATAGCCTCGGGACAAAATTTATGAAGTGGCATCTTGTATATTTCGTCCAAGGCTTCATGGACCCATTATGGTGGCTTCAAAGTCCTGAAATCATCACTTGTAACTCCGTTCTTGTTCCCCTTGCGCATGACATGATCTCCATGCTTGTTCTTGCTCCAATGTTCATCCTTCTCCAAGCTAGGCCCTTCATTTGTAAGCAAAACAAATGTATCCAATTTAGGAAGCATCATATTCTCATGAACATTAGAATCATTACCAAGAAACGAAAGTACCTGGTAATTTAGTTGGCGTGCACGAGCTCTAGTAATTGGTCCAGTGTGTATAGCAGCAGGGGCTGTGGGTGTAACAATTGTATTGATGTCCTCATCACGGTGGTGAGCATGAACTGGAATAGTAGTTGTTGTAGTCACCTAATGCATCCTCCTGTATCTGTCTCTCAAAGGTACAAGCACGGACATACATACCAGTAATGCAACGAGGAATATACTGAAATCTTGCCTGAATATCATGGTTCAAACCACCAAAAAATCTATTCATTGTATCATTCTCAGATTCTTCTATGTCACAATGATGCATATAAGATTTGAACTCTTGGTAGTAAGCATGAACAGTGTTGTTGCCTTGTTTAAATTGTTCAAATTTGCGAAGCAATTAACGACGATAATAAGGAGGGAAAAATTGTTGTCTCATTACAGCTTTCAAAACTTTCCAAGTTGTGGGTTGGTTATCAATGTTTTTCTTACAATGTACACTCCACCAAACAGAAGCAAAATCAGTAAATGCTCTAGTGGCTGCTCGCACTCGCTCAAGTTCAGAAAAGTCATGGTGACTAAAAACTTGTTCTACTTCAAGCTCCCAAGCTAGATAAGTAGTAGGATTAAATCTACCCTCAAATGACGGTAAAAAAATAACCTGACTATGTGCTTGTGTGTGTTGTCCCAACTCTCATGATGCTGAAGATGTGTCCGTCGTCCAAGAACTTCTATCTTCGGAACCTGTCATGATTAGTAGAAACAAGAAAAAAATTCAAGAATAATGTTCCTATGAACTACTAGGGTGTGGTGGTAAAGCGCTCACATTAAAGCAAATATCAATATCTTACAAGTTCTTACCAAGCAGCAGGTGGTGACAGGCAACCAGCGGTGTCAAATAACTCTGAAGATTGTGTAAAGCGATTGCCAGGGGAACGTACGTATACATGGTGTAGAAATATGTGGAGCTGGGTTGGCTATATATGGTAGCAAAAGATTAGCAATAATCAATTCAGAGATGCGATGTTGAATAAACGCTCAACGACGGTACTGTGCTGGTCCTAGGCTAGACCGAACTAGAGACGCGAGCCTAGAACACTAATGAGGTCACGTCGTAGCACAACTAGCATCAATGAAGGATACTAAGTAGCTCTGGACAACAAGATATAAGTGAAGATCACAACGGCAGTAAAGATAATGAGGTGAAACAACAGCCAAGCAGGATATATCAACAACTTTATCTCCAACTTTCCTCTGAAAAAGTTTGTGCCGATTTTTTTGTTTTTTTTCTTCTCTCTTTTTTTCCTCACACTTTTTTTTCTTTCTCTCCTTTTTTTTCTCTGACTTTTTTTTCTCCTTTTTTTCTCCTTTTTTTCTTGTTTTTTCTCTTTCTTTTTTCCCCCTCTTTCCAAAACAAACTAGATAAGATGCAGATTGGATCAAGTGAAGATGTGAACGATCTCAACTATTATTATGACAATGAATGGTGGGTAGCACGTGGTGGAAATTGATGGATGGGTGGTGGACAGCGGAAGAGATAATGATGCAGCGGTGGCGTGACTAATGTGAACAGAACTCGAAACTCTAAACGAACTAGACACTAAGACCAGCAACTCGACACGACGATGCAACCGATAATTCAACTATGCAAGCAATGAAAAGAAAATTGCAAAGGCTCAGACTGGCTTGGACCAAGGATGAATAGATCTAACTCTTTTTTGTGGCTTTTTCTTGGACAATAGGTAAGAAAATAAATCTAATCTAGGAAAACTGGAAATTCTCACCGAGCAACCTGAAAACTGATACCACTTGATAGAGACGAGGGTCCCGATCTTTCGATGAGATGATAACTATCGATTTGGTGGAGACGACTTTGACGATCCGACTACAAACGTGCACGACGTTGCGACTTAGCAACCGCTAAACCAATCTCCTGAGGTTACTGACAATGCTGGAAGCACGGTCAGCCTGACCACGAAGGTCTATTCCTGCAAGCAATCGAAGAACGAGCAAGAATATGATAAAGCAATCTGAATATTGCAAATATATATGAAGTATTGATAATGGTGGGGATCCGGAAGCGGTCTTGGTCTGGTCGTTGGACACAAGCGAAGTACACGAAGTTGCAATGGCTAACTTTTAACTAAACAAATCCCAAGGAAAAAACTACTAGATGGATCTACTTGTATAGGAGCAAGGGGTGGCGGCCAAGGAGGTGGGAGGACGTCCCAAGGCAGCCTAAAACTAACCCTAGGTCGTACAAGGCTCATGGGCCCAAGTGGAGGTGATGCAACACCTTTGGGCTTGTAGTTTGACTCGGATTCTGCTGCAACGTCAGATTGTTTCGTCCATAACTCAACGCTCCGGACGAATTTGAAGGTGAATCCAATTGGGTTGGAAAGAGCACGAAATCTAGTTTCCAACAAAAAAATCACCCAATTCGGAGTCCGTATGAAAAAGTTGTTGGCGTTTTGAGTCAGGTATGTCTGTGCAGTCCGAATCTGAATCCAGAACATGAGAAACTTGGACTCTATCTTCTCTTGGCCCAAAAGTGACGTGAGAGGACTTTTTGAACACAACCTAAACTTCTCCTTTTCCCTTATCTTCATATGTGGATTGTACAAATGTCCCATACAACTGCAATTAGACAAAACACAAAAGTGTGTGAAGTATTTTTGTTCTGGATAACATAAATAGATTATTGAATAGTTTGCATTAGAAATCACCTAACAAATATGCATGTATGCAATATTTTTGGTCGTATCCAAGGTATTCATGTCCTCATCACCAAATGTACCTTGACCGAAGTTGAAAGTGGATCAATGATCACTCCAATGTGGACAAGGAAATAGCACAATTGGTACCAATTCTTGTCGGTTTCTCACACCTACACAAGTAAGGCTTATGGTGGAGCTCGGTGAGGATAGTGGCACAAAAATTTGATGTAAAATGTTAGCAAGAGTCAATAATGTTGAAAGAGATTCACAAATTCGCAAGTGTAACAAGTAGACCAATAGCAATATGTGACACACGGAAACACACACGTGGATAGATAAATGGGGTCGTGCAACCAAGGATGAGCACAAAATGTGGAGTCCACGGAAAATGCTCGTGTTGCACAACTCAAGAGAGATGCTAGCACGATTGCTCAATAGGCGGATACGACACTTGTGCACAACCTATAAATTGCAAAATGTAACAACTTCTATCCCAAGTATGCTATATATGTATGATGTTCCGGTGGCATGATCCAAGATGATCTTATATGCAATGTGGTATGATGCTATGGCACTTGCTTACAAGCTTCTTTGCTCTTTCTCTTTCGCTTAAAAGCTTATTCTCTTTTTTTGGCCACTTTGCGAAATGCACAAACCAAGGTAGCAATTGTATATATGCAGGAACAAACTTGAGGCACACGAGATGATATGATGATACCAATATGATATGGTATGTATGCAATGTATGATGTAGATCACTAATGTGCACAAGTAATGTTGCCGGCAATACTCAACTGGCTAGTCTCGACAGGCAAGTAACGCAAAATGGGCTAGGGGTTATCAATGCAATGGCTAGGGAATATACAATGGAGGGATACCACGATACCAAGATGATATGGAGGTTACCATCCGCGGTGATGATGAGTGGCGGTGATCTTGATGGAGATACCAAGATGATGGAGACTCGTCCCTAAGTAGACGAAACACCTTAGGAAACGGAAAAACCGCGAACTCAAAATCTCAAACGTCAAATGGTGGTAGCAGAATGTGGTGGTGTTGCACCAGGCAATGCGGAAGTGGAGGTTATGGTGGTGGACTATACACGGTGTCGGAGTTGAAAGCACGGTCCCTAAGTAGCCGAAACACCTTAGGAGACACAACTCACAACACAACCAAAATTGGGTTAAGTTGGGGTGGCGGAAGTGTATAGTGGTCAAGCCTATGCGGAAGTGGTGGTGGTGGTGGTTGAAGAAGAAGCAACCGTCCCTAAGTAGCCTAGACACCTTAGGAGACTCAAATCACTCCTCTAGCAACCACTAATGCGATGGGGAACAAAATTGGTTAGGTTGCGGAAGTCGGAGATGGTGTAGCGGATGATGTGGTGGAAGCCCTAGGCAAAGATGCCAAAATTGTCAAACTTTGATGGAGTCAAAAGATGTTGGTGGTATTTTTGTGGGAAGGAGGATGTCAAGAGCTTCAAAACGAGCTAAAGAACGTCAAAATCGGAGTTCGGATGAATTAGTTATGGCCGAAACAAAAATCAGCCGAAGTCAGTTTTTACAGGTAGCGGACGTCCGGAAATGGACGGATGTCCGGTCGCCGGACGTCCGGTCGGGTCGGAAATCCGGTGATTCTGCTCGGGTTAGGGGGTTCCGGTCGTCCGGTAAGGTTAGAGGTCCGGTGCTTCCTGGGTCTCCGGACGTCCGGTAAAGTGACGGTCGTCCGGTGGATCTGGGTCAATGCGAGATGCGAGTTTCGGGACGCGATTTTGGGCGGAATTTGGGGATTTTGGGGTCAAAATTGCTGAGATTTTATGGGTGAAAGATGGGGAAACTTGGGGAGATGCTAGATCCATTCGAAACCAAGCAAATCCATGGATCAAAATCAACAAAACATCATCAAACCAACAAATCACAAAAAAAATTGGGGCTATTTTTGGTGGGGATTTTCGAATTTAGGACGAAATCAAGCAAAAGAAGGCTAGAAAACGGTGGGGAAGGCTCCGAAATCATGATCAACGTGGCTCATGATACCAAGATGATGTAGGGTGGAACCCTAGATGGCCGATCTTTCACGAAAGGAGCGGATCCCATGGATTAACACGAAGAACACGAGGGGAAAACGGGGGAAAACACAAGAGAAATCACTCAACCAACAAGAAATAGATCACACATGCGCTAGATCGATGAACACAAAGGAAGATACATTGATCCAAAGTCAACAATGGACGATACAAATGGTAACCGGGTTCTTCTCCATGAGGAGGTCTTGATGGGGCCACCCAAGAGGGGGTCTTGAATCCAAGGGGATCTTCTCCGTAGAGGGGCCGCGGTCTCTCTCGTGGAGTAGATCCGGAATGGATGAGCGTAGCTCTATTTCTCAAATGAGCTATCACAACGCTAACCCTAACTAGGAGGAGGTGGAGGAGTATATATAGTCTAGGCGAATGAAAGGGTAAGTGGCTTCAGCCCAACACACGGGCGGGCGCACAGGCGTCGGACGTCTGACAGGTACTGGACGTCCGGTGGCTCGCGAGGTTCCGGTCGTCCGGTGCATGTCGGACGTCCAGCGTTTTGGCTCTGGACAGGTGGTGTCGGACGTCCGGTCGGCGTCGGTCGTCCGGGCGCTGGAAAGTGTCGGACGTTCGGTGTCTGGCGATCGTCCGGGCGCTGGGAGTCGTCGGACATCCGGTGGCTCCGGTCGTCTGTAGATTCGGCTCGGGTCCTTAGGGGCCGGACGTCCGGGCTGGGCCGGTCGTCCGGTGGCTGTAGCTTCGCGCAGCTTCTTCTCTTCGTCCTTGTACTTGGCGTCCTCGCTAGCTGTTCCGTTGGATGTGGTGACTTCGTGGCTTTCCTCCAAGTACCTGATCATGCATAGAACACACGTTGGAGGTAGTAGCCATATCTCACATGTAGAAAGTGATGGTTCAGAGAGGAGCAAGTTCACCTTGTATCCAATGGCATATGTTCGAGGTCTCGTCATATGTCCACTTGGGGTTTGGAGAGTAGTCGGAGTGTACATGGGCATGAACGTGGGATGCTCCGCATCACAACATAGTAAACAACCACCACATAACATGGCATGATGCACAACCAAATATGATGCATGTCCGGTTTAATGAAGCATGGCATGGCAAAGTGCAACAAACAACCCTACAAATTATGTGGAGCTCAATATGCAACAAGTTGCATATTGACGAAACACGACGACAAGTTATTTAGTTCGATCTCGTTTATGTACCCAACAATATTAAATGTTGTTAAACATGGCAAGAGGGTGAAGCAAAGTAAAACTACCTATCTAGTCAACGTTAAATGAGGCCGGAAGCAACGAACAACAATTGCGGTAAATCCCCATATGCACATATTAGGTTTGCTACTGTTCTGCCCTAAACACAATTTTAGAGTTGTTAAACATGCAAAACAAGTACACCATGTTAAACTAGGCATTTCTCTACCCCATTTACATACAAAGTTTATTAAAAACCGAGCCACGGTTATTTAGTTATGAATTAAACCGTTTTAGCAAGTTATTTAAGCAAATTATAACAAACAACATTTTAAACATTTTAAACATGGGTGAAAATGGCATATTATGAAACTAGACAAAATTCTAAGCATTTTTCATATATAAATTATTCTAAAAAGATGCACGGTTATTAAGTTGTTATAAGCATGAACATGGTGGGTTTTTTCTGAAAAACTGCAGTCTCTGGATAAACAGGAAATTCGGCCGCGAAAAAAAAACAGGCACTCGGGCCGAATCTAGCTGGCCCAACAAGAACAGGGGATCTGGAGGGGAAAGCTCACATTGGGCCTAGCAGGGGCGCACAGAGCTGGGCCTCGCGGGCGAAGGGAGCTGGGTCTGCGCCTTGGTGCTGGGCCGGACTTGCTGGAGGAAGCTCTGGGCCGGGGCGAGGGAAGAGGAGGCCCACGCGCGGTCGTTGTGGCATCGTGCCCAGTCAACGCGAGGCGCAGGCGAGCGGGCAAACTGCTCGCTCTGAAGAAACAGCGACAGCAACAGGTGAACTCCGGCGCGATTGCATGGACTTAGCGAGGCGATGCAGGCAAGGATCGATGGCGACCGGACGCGGGAGTCGAGGGCGGCTTGGGACCACGTCGGCAGCGGCTTGCGGAGGCGCTTGGCATCAGGAGGCGGGCTTGATAGGGGCGCGGTGCGGCTGTCGGCTGGAAGAGGCCGCGGCAGGGACGAATCGAGCTTGGACGAGGCAGGGCAACCGGCGGGAGGAACTTGAGGAGGTACAGTGCTGGCATCCCATGGCCGGAGCAGACGCGCTGGCGACGAGGGGCAGCGGGACCGGGCAGAGAACGGCGGAAATCGAGCGCGGAGGAGCCGGGCATGGCGGATCCAGACGCGTACGCCAAGAACTTGGCGATGGCGGTTTCCTCCTTGCGGTTCCTGCACGGACGTACCTGGGAGAAAGAGAGAGCAATATTGAGCGAGAGGGACAGAGAGACGATAGGAGGAGGAGAACGAAGGGAGGGAGAGGGACGAGGCTGGTCCTAGTGGCTTCGGTGGTGGACGACGGGATCCAGGGGAGGCACCGGTTGGGTAGGTTCATAGGCGATCGGCCGGGGGCTGAAATCGAGGAGGGATGGGTGGAAGAATCAGACAGATCCCGAGGAAGGGGGAGACCAGTTGGAGAAATCAGTGGGTGGCGGCACTAGGAGGATTGGACGGGCTAGGGCTAGGGTTAGGGGTTGATCTATTTAAATAGGTAGGGGGATAGCTCTTGGACCCTCCGATTAAATCGGACGATCGAGAATAAAAGGTTAGAGGAGTCCAAATAAGAAAATGGTGATGTTTTTGTAGATGTTTGGGGATATTCCAGACACAACGGTAGCGACAGCCCGGGTCGGGTCTAGGACAACTTTCGGACACGCGCGCGAGGAGGGCCACGGGCTGACGAGAGAGGTTAGGTTGGATCTAGAGGATTGTGAAGAGCGGATTGGTCTGAGAGAAGAGGGGAGAAATGCAGCCCGACACGATTTCCGGAGACCGAAAACATCCGACGAAAAGAACGGCTATACTGCTGCTATAGTTAAACGTTGGGGCGTCAAATAAACTCCGAATGCGATGAAACTTGACAGGCGGTCTATCTACACTATAGTAAGACCACACGCCAACTTTCATCCCATTCCGAGAACATTTTCCGGCCACTTATAAAATACTATTTCGGACATGCCGCGGGCGCGTGCAAGTGTGGTTGGACTCAGAATGGACAATGGACGGAACTGGCGGAACCCAGACGGATGCAGGTTTTGAAAACATGAAGATGCAATGCACATGATGACAGGACAAGAAGTAGCACGCAAGCAAATGACATGGCAACAACAGAGAATAACAGGAAGACACCTGGCACATCGGTCTCGGGGCATCACAACACTCCACCACTACGAGAGGATCTCGTCCCGAGATCTAGAATGGCACCGGAGGGACAACGGAAAAGAAAGAGAAGAGGTAAAACTAAGTTGCTCCTTTGACAAACGAGTGAAACCAAAGAACCTTGAAAAGGTTAAGCCATTTCGAGAAAAGAATACAACGGAGATAAACGAAGTTGAAAGCACTCCGTTAAGAAAGGGGAAAAGGAAAGAACCGATTCGGGTAGCACTCCGGCTTAGAAGGGATGCAAGACTTGATAAGGCGAAAGGAACTTGAGAAAAAAGGTCACAACACTCCGGTTAAAAGGATAAGCATGAAAAGAATAAGGTCCTGACAAAAATAAGAAGAAGGGTTGAAGAGAGCAACATCACAATGCCTCCGGAAGAAAAGAGAGAATGGAATGGATTGAACGGAGGAGGGAACAATATCTTCTATCTCGAATGAGCTTGAAAAAGGCATCCTTAGAAGAATGGTCGAACGGAGATGTTGGAAATCCAAGAACGAAAAAGAGTAAGCTTCTAGTGGGCTTATGAAGAACATCTCAAAACTATGAGGTGAAAATTCTGCCACTAACTGAAAACAATGGATTTGAATTGATATCAACAAGGAAATGAGAAACTTATACCACCGGGAGGATAAAAGAACTTGAGTCCTATATGAGCACCATAAATAGCAACAATCCTTAGGGACGGTTTTAGGTGAAATATAGCCCAAGATAATTCCAACGAAGGGATTGATGGATTAAAATACCTCATTCTTAACAACATGTGAATCATGAAACATGAACTCAAGTTATGAAGAATGCCATAGCACCACCTCAAATGATACAGTAAAAAGAATTGCACTCCGGATTGCAAGATGACGAATGCTTGAGCTCCTCTGAAAAGAATCTCGATGAACACTTCGAGAAGGAATTAAATCCTTGGTGAACCATCATGTAGAGCCTCCATGAAGAATTCCGGTAACAAGAGAATGATCAAACGAAAGGAAAGATAAGTAGAGAACACAAGGTGAAGCCTTGCAATGCTTAGATGGATCTTCGCAATGAAATAATTGAGAAAACTTGGAACTTCAGGAAAAGAATAGATAAAGCATCTCGAACCGAGAATTTGATGAGCCTCCGGAATAAAGAATTAATCATTTGGGTGAATCAAGAATAAGAATTATGTTATGCTCCTCCTTCACCAATTAAATTGATGACGAGCAAACGGATTGCATACAACTTATTCTCGAAGAAAGGATTAGGATAGATACGGCGCCAACTTGAGAAGGTCTTCAACTAACCACCGGTGGAATCGGAACAACGAATGAATTGGTATGATAAAGAAGGAAGAGAATTCTTAAACGAACCACCATAAGGATTGAAAAAGAACGAATAAAAGATAACGAATCACCGGGAAGAATTATGAAATGAACGAAGATGCTTGAGAGGATTTAGATACATGAGAACGAAGAGATCACAAGCCGATTAAAGATCACTTGAGCGAAGCACCGGTAAAATTGGAGAATGATAGCTGAAAGCTGAGAATGAATAATCCCGAAATGATGGCCTTCGGAGAATGATGAGGACATGACTACCTTGGATATGACCAAAAATATTGCATATATGCATATTTGTCAGGTGATTTCTAGTGCAAACTATTCAATAATCTATTTATATTATCCAGAACAAAAATACTTCACACACTTTTGTGTTTTGTCTAATTGCAGGCGTATGGGACATTTGTACAATCCACATATGAAGATAAGGAAGAAAGAGATGTTTATTTGCTGTCCAAAAAGTTCTCTCACGTCACTTTTGGCCCAAGAGAAGATAGAGTCCAAGTCTCTCACGTTCTGGATTCAGATTCGGACTGCACAGACACACCTGACTCAAAACAGACACAAGTTTTTCATACGGACTCCGAATTGGGTGATTCTTTTTTTGTTGGAAACTAGATTTCGTGCACTTTCCAACCCAATTGGAATCACCTTCAAATTCGTCCGGAGCGTTGAGTTGTGGACGAAACAATCTGATGCTGCAGCAGAATCCGAGTCAAACTACAAGTCCAAAGGTGTTACATCACCTCCACTTGGGCCCATTGGCCTTGTACGACCTAGATTTAGTTTTAGGCTGCCTTGGGACGTCCTCCCACCTCCTTGGCCGCCACCCCTTGCTCCTATATAAGTAGATCCATCTAGTAGCTTTTCCTTGGGATTTGTTTAGTTAAAAGTTAGTCATTGCAACTTCGTGTACTTCGTTTGTGTCCAACGACCAGACCAAGACCGCTTCCGGATCCCCACCATTATCAATACCTCATATATAGTTGCAATATTCAGATTGCTTTATCATATTCTTGCTCGTTCTTTGATTGCTTGCAGGAATAGACCTTCGTGGTCAGGCTGACCGTGCTTCCAGCATCGTCAGTAACCTCAGGAGATTGGTTTAGCGATTGCTAAGGCGCAACGTTGTGCATGTTTGTAGTCGGATTGTCAAAGTCGTCTCCACCAAATCGATAGTTATCATCTCATCGAAAGATCGGGACCCTCGCCTCTATCAAGTGGTATCAGTTTTCAGGTTGCTTGGTGAGAATTTCCAGTTTTTCCTAGATTAGATTTTTTTCTTACCTATTGTCCAAGAAAAAGCCACAAAAAAAAGTTAGATCTGTTCATCCTTTATCCAAGCCAGTCTGAGCCTTTGCAATTTTCTATTCATTGCTTGCATAGTTGAATTATCGGTTGCATCGTCGTGTCAGTTGCTGGTCTTAGTGTCTAGTTCCTTTATAGTTTCGAGTTCTGTTCACATTAGTCACGCCGCCGCTGCATCATTATCCCTTCCGCCGTCCACCATCCCATCTATTAATTTCCACCATGTGCTACGCACTGTTTATTGTCATAATCATAGTTGAGGTCACTCACATCTTCGCCTGATCGAATCTGCATCTTATCTAGTTTGTCTTGGAAAGAGGGAGAAAAAGAAGATAAAGAAAAAAAGAGAGAAAAAAGGAAAGAAAAAAAAAGAAAAAGAGGGAGAAGAAAAAGAAAAAAAGGCGTGAGAAAAAAAAAGAGAGAAGAAAAAAATTGGATCTATCTAGAATCAATCTCGTACCTGAATTCGGATTGGAATCTGTTTTGTGCACTGTTCAGTAAAACAGGTGTATCTTCCTCATACGAAGTCAGTTTTGGCTCTGTGAGTACTCAAATTGAAGATAGCGACGAGCCGCATCTAAATAGTTGCAGAAGCTAGTTCAATATTTGACACCTCAAAATCAGCTTCTAAATAGGTCTTTTGGCCCTCCGAAGTTCGTGAACACAACTTGTTCCAATTTTTCAGGCCAGTTTTAGAATTCTTTGACTCCTCATATCAACTCGGAATTGAGTGATTCTTTTTGCATTGGAAAGCTTGAGTTAGTAGCATTCTTTTAAAGAATTTATCAGAAAATTGTCTCAAACTTTTCAAGAGGAAAGTTGGAGAGAGAGTTGTTGTATATCCTGCTTGGCAGTTGTTTTTCATCATTATCTTCACTGCCGTTGTGATCTTCACTTATATCTTGCTGTCAAGAGCTACTTAGTATCCTTCATTGATGCTAGTTGTGCTACGCCGTGACCTCATTAGTGTTCTAGGCTCGGTCTAGCCTAGGACCAGCACAGTACCGTCGTTGAGCGTTTATTCAACATTGCATCTTTGAATTGATTATTGCTAATCTTTTGCTACCATATATAGCCAACCCAGCTCCACATATTTCTACACCGTGTATACGTACGCTCCCCTGGCAATCGCTTTACTCCATATTCGGAGTTACTTGACACCGCTGGTTGCCGATCACCGCCTGCTGCATGGTAAGAACTTGTAAGACATTGATATTTGCTTTACTGTGAGCGTTTTACCACCACATCCTAGTAGTTATAGGAACATTATTTTTGGATTTTGTTTCTTGTTCTACTAATCATGACAGGATCCAGAGTCAATTCATGGGCTTTGTCGATCGCGGGAGACGTGCCACCATCTTTGCAAATACCACAACCGTCACAAGAGGTGCACAAACATCCAAATGCACGTGATCAGGTTAATGTATCTATACCACCATTTAATGGCCGTTTTAAACCTGCTTTATATATTGAATGGGAGTTCGACATAAAAAATATATTTGCTTCCCATAATTTCAATGAACATAAAAAGGTTAAGGTTGCGGTTGGTTCTTTCACTGGTTATGCTTTGGTTTGGTGGAGTGAATATTGTCGGTTACACCCTGATTATATACCTACTACTTGGGATGATTTGAAACTTGCCATGAGACATACTTTCGTCCCTGCTTATTATACTCGTGACATGATTAAGAAGTTGCAACACTTAAAACAAGGTAGTGAAACTGTAACAAAATATTATGATGATTTACAAACTACCTTGTTGCATTCCTCTTTAGAAGAAAGTGAAGATGATTTTATGGATAGATTTTGGGGAGGATTAAACCGTGATATTCAAGAGATACTAATTCATGAAGAGTGTTATCCTATGGACCATTTGTTTCATCTTGCTTGCAAATGATGAGGACATGACTACCTTGGATATGACAAAAAATATTGCATATATGCATATTTGTCAGGTGATTTCTAGTGCAAACTATTCAATAATCTATTTATGTTATCCAGAACAAAAATACTTCACACACTTTTGTGTTTTGTCTAATTGCAGGTGTATGGGACATTTGTACAATCCACATATGAAGATAAGGAAGAAAGAGATGTTTATTTGCTGTCCAAAAAGTTCTCTCACGTCACTTTTGGCCCAAGAGAAGATAGAGTCCAAGTCTCTCACGTTCTGGATTCAGATTCGGACTGCACAGACACACCTGACTCAAAACGCACACAAGTTTTTCATACGGACTCCGAATTGGGTGATTTTTTTTGTTGGAAACTAGATTTCGTGCACTTTCCAACCCAATTGGAATCACCTTCAAATTCGTCCGGAGCGTTGAGTTGTGGACGAAACAATCTGATGCTGCAGCAGAATCCGAGTCAAACTACAAGTCCAAAGGTGTTACATCACCTCCGCTTGGGCCCATTGGTCTTGTACGACCTAGATTTAGTTTTAGGCTGCCTTGGGACGTCCTCCCACCTCCTTGGCCGCCACCCCTTGCTCCTATATAAGTAGATCCATCTAGTAGCTTTTCCTTGGGATTTGTTTAGTTAAAAGTTAGCCATTGCAACTTCGTGTACTTCGTTTGTGTCCAACGACCAGACCAAGACCGCTTCCGGATCCCCACCATTATCAATACTTCATATATATTTGCAATATTCAGATTGCTTTATCATATTCTTGCTCGTTCTTCGATTGCTTGCAGGAATAGACCTTCGTGGTCAGGCTGACCGTGCTTCCAGCATCGTCAGTAACCTCAGGAGATTGGTTTAGCGATTGCTAAGGCGCAACGTCGTTCACGTTTGTAGTCGGATCGTCAAAGTCGTCTCCACCAAATCGATAGTTATCATCTCATCGAAAGATCGGGACCCTCACCTCTATCAAGTGGTATCAGTTTTCAGGTTGCTCGGTGAGAATTTCCAGTTTTCCTAGATTAGATTTACTTTCTTACCTATTGTCCAAGAAAAAGCCACAAAAAAGAGTTAGATCTATTCATCCTTGGTCCAAGCCAGTCTGAGCCTTTGCAATTTTCTTTTCATTGATTGCATAGTTGAATTATCGATTGCATCGTCGTGTCGAGTTGCTGGTCTTAGTGTCTAGTTCGTTTAGAGTTTCGAGTTCTGTTCACATTAGTCACGCCACCGCTGCATCATTATCTCTTCCGCTGTCCACCACCCATCCATCAATTTCCACCACGTGCTACCCACCATTCATTGTCATAATAATAGTTGAGATCGTTCACATCTTCACTTGATCCAATCTGCATCTTATCTAGTTTGTTTTGGAAAGAGGGAGAAAAAAAGAGAGAGAAAAAACGAGAGAAAAAAAAGGAAAAAAAAGTCAGAGAAAAAAAAGGAGAGAAAGAAAAAAAAGTGTGAGGAAAAAAAAAGAGAGAAGAAAAAAAAACAAAAAAATCGGCACAAACTTTTTCAGTCGAAAGTTGGAGACAAAGTTGTTGATATATCCTGCTTGGCTGTTGTTTCGCCTCATTATCTTCACTGCTGTTGTGATCTTCACTTATATCTTGCTGTCAAGAGCTACTTAGTATCCTTCATTGATGCTAGTTGTGCTACGCCGTGACCTCATTAGTGTTCTAGGCTCGCGTCTCTAGTCCGGTCTAGCCTAGGACCAGCACAGTACCGTCGTTGAGCGTTTATTCAACATTGCATCTTTGAATTGATTATTGCTAATCTTTTGCTACCATATATAGCCAACCCAGCTCCACATATTTCTACACCGTGTATACGTACGCTCCCCTGGCAATCGCTTTACTCAATATTCGGAGTTACTTGACACCGCTGGTTGCCGATCACCGCCTGCTGCATGGTAAGAACTTGTAAGACATTGATATTTGCTTTACTGTGAGCGTTTTACCACCACATCCTAGTAGTTATAGGAACATTATTTTTGGGTTTTGTTTCTTGTTCTACTAATCATGACAGGATCCAGAGTCAATTCATGGGCTTTGTCGATCGCGGGAGACGTGCCACCACCTTTGCAAATACCACAACCGTCACGAGAGGTGCACAAACATCCAAATGCACATGATCAGGTTAATGTATGTATACCACCATTTAATGGCCGTTTTAAACCTGCTTTATATATTGAATGGGAGTTCGACATAAAAAATATATTTGCTTCCCATAATTTCAATGAACATAAAAAGGTTAAGGTTGCGGTTGGTTCTTTCACTGGTTATGCTTTGGTTTGGTGGAGTGAATATTGTCGGTTACACCCTGATTATATACCTACTACTTGGGAGGATTTGAAACTTGCCATGCGACATACTTTCGTCCCTGCTTATTATACTCGTGACATGATTAAGAAGTTGCAACACTTAAAACAAGGTAGTGAAACTGTAACAAAATATTATGATGATTTACAAACTACCTTGTTGCATTCCTCTTTAGAAGAAAGTGAAGATGATTTTATGGATAGATTTTGGGGAGGATTAAACCGTGATATTCAAGAGATACTAATTCATGAAGAGTGTTATCCTATGGACCATTTGTTTCATCTTGCGTGCAAAGCTGAACAGGAAATAAAATGACGTGTTGGCCACGAGGAGAACAAGCGCACGGTGCACATTCCAAGAGTTGATATGATTGTTCCTTCAACTACTAGGCATACTATGACAACCACATCCGTTGTTGTCAGGACTACATCACCTCCACCATGTGACACATCGCCCCCGAGAGTGGCTACATCATCTGAGTTGATCATAAGAGGTAATGACAAAGGTACTGATCTTCCATCTCTACATGAGAATGATGAATGCCTTGTCAATTTGAATGCACCATCTGATGAGCTACCCACTACTTTGATCACACCACCTATTTTAGAGGACTACGTTGATAATTTGACTTTTCCATGTGATCAAACAACTGAAATACCAACAATTTTGAGTGCACCCATTGAATTAACTATTGATGCAAAAGAACCAATGTTTAATCATTTTAATATGACATCTAATCTTGGTGATAATTCTGTGTTGAATGACTTATTGCATGTTTGCTTATTTAAGCATGTTGTAGCATGTAAATTTGATGCAAGTAAGGTTTATTTACCAATGTTGGGATGGTTTAATGATGAACATTGTCAATCTTTTGAAATGAATAAGAGCTTCACTTATATGTGCAAACTGAGTTGCAATATTTTCATGCTTTCTACTTCTTGTGCTAATTTTTTGGCTTTAGATTTTATGAACTATGCAAGTTACTCATCTATTCATGTGTCATATATGCAAAAATCAAGGGAAGTAAAAATGGATGACATATACATATACAACATGTACACCTTGTCTCTTTTGTTAGCCACATTTCAGATTAAGCAACGCCGAGGACGGCTTTATTTTCAAGAAGGGGAGGATGATGAGGACATGACTACCTTGGATATGACCAAAAATATTGCATATATGCATATTTGTCAGGTGATTTCTAGTGCAAACTATTCATTAATCTATTTATGTTATCCAGAACAAAAATACTTCACACACTTTTGTGTTTTGTCTAATTGCAGGTGTACGGGACATTTGTACAATCCACATATGAAGATAAGGAAGAAAGAGATGTTTATTTGTTGTCCAAAAAGTTCTCTCACGTCACTTTTGGCCCAAGAGAAGATAGAGTCCAAGTCTCTCACGTTCTGGATTCAGATTCGGACTGCACAGACATACCTGACTCAAAACGCACACAAGTTTTTCATACGGACTCCGAATTGGGTGATTCTTTTTTTGTTGGAAACTAGATTTCGTGCACTTGCCAACCCAATTGGAATCACCTTCAAATTCGTCCGGAGCGTTGAGTTGTGGACGAAACAATCTGATGGTGCAGCAGAATCCGAGTCAAACTACAAGTCCAAAGGTGTTACATCACCTCCACTTGGGCCCATTGGCCTTGTACGACCTAGATTTAGTTTTAGGCTGCCTTGGGACGTCCTTCCACCTCCTTGGCCGCCACCCCTTGCTCCTATATAAGTAGATCCATCTAGTAGCTTTTCCTGGGGATTTCTTTACTTAAAAGTTAGCCATTGCAACTTCGTGTACTTCGTTTGTGTCCAACGACCAGACCAAGACCACTTTTCGGATCCCCACCATTATCAATACTTCATACATATTCGCGATATTCAGATTGCTTTTATCATATTCTTGCTTGTTCTTCGATTGCTTGCAGGAATAGACCTTCGTGGTCAGGTTGATCGTGCTCCGGCGTGGTCAATAACCTCTCGGAGTTGGTTTAGCGATTGCTAAGGCACAACGTCGTTGCACGTTTGTAGTCGGATCGTCAAAGTCGTCTCCACCAAATCGATAGTTATCATCTCATCGAAAGATCGGGACACCCCGCCTCTATCAAGTGGTATCAGTTTTCAGGTTGCTCGGTGAGAATTTCCAGTTTTTCCTAGATTAGATTTATTTTCTTACCTATTGTCCAAGAAAAAGCCACAAAACAAAAGTTAGATCTATTCATCCTTTGTCCTAGCCAGACTGAGCCTCAAACTGAAAAGACTCCTGAATTACTCCGGATGGGTGAAAAAGAATTTCCACAATCAAAACAATTATGAGATGATGACATGTAGCTAGAACCATGAATCTTGAAGAGAATGGAGCAAGATTGAGAGAAACTCTTCTTCAGTCTTCAACTACAGAGAATGGCGGCGAGAAACACCACCATGAAACGTTAAGACACTTCGGGATGAAAAATTAGAAATGTTGAAACAACGATGAAAAAAATTTGAGAGATTTTGGAGGAAAACACATTTGACCGATGATAAATCATACTTACGTCAAACTTTGACAAGAATTTAGGATAGCTCCGAGAAAATAAGAAGAGTCAGGTAAGATCCTGGGAAAAAACCTGTGGGTTAGGGCCCACTCAAAAGAAACACCGTAGAATGATTTGAAAGAGAGATTGCACCGGTTGAATTAAAAGACTCGAATAAGATAATAACCTTGAAAGATCTTGAACGAATGTAGAGTGGAAACACGAATCTTGGAGATATCTTCAGCACTCCGGAATAATTGAATAGTGAGAGTTGGAATGATAAGGAGGTGCACCGGCATGAGAAAGCATTGAAACAAGGAAAAAGGTATGATCAACAATACTTGACTTGAATCCACCGGAGAAGAAAAGAATGAAGAATGGCGAACTAGTAGAGCATCTTCTAGAGAACCACCGGGAAAGAACATTGGCGGAAAAGAATGGGGAGACTTCTCATCAATAAAATGGATAGTGATTAAGAAATCTGAATCCTTCAAGAAAACAAGGGTGGGCGGGTGGGAAAACACCATTGAGAAAAACTGATAATTGATCTTGCGGATGTTGAAATGATCGGATCCACTTGAAGAGAAACACACCGGTTGAAAAGGATTGACATGACAAACTCGATGATCGAGAAGGATTAGTATTCGCATTGGAGTATGAGAACACCATTTGGGGAAGGTATAGAATCAAACACTTGACATTGAAGCAACTCGAATACCAAAACTCAAAACAAAACAATGGATTGGCTTGCAAAATAAGCCGAAACAAACATATGACTGAGATTTCGTCCGAAGTTTTCATGGTGGGGCCTACACGAGCTCGATCGTACAGCACCGTCATGTACAAGGCAGTGCACATGACATACGAAGTGTCCCCGAGTCGGCATAGCCAAGGACTCTTTAAGACACAACGAGATCACTGTAAAACCAACCGTGGATAGGCGGACCACTAGACATCGAACCCCAATTTCATATCATACATCTGTCGGAAAGATATCCTAAGAGCTACTTGAATTCCCACTTATAAACTCCCGAAAGTTTCCGGTTATGCAATCAGGTGTTGGGGATATAGGGGAAGCATAATATCTCACCAAAAACTAACAAATCCTACATCTAGCTGTATCCATCCTTCAACACATAACCAAGAAACCTTCGGAAATCGTTTACCTCAACCTTCAAAAAGCATCCGTTATACGAGTTATGACAATACTCCCGAACTTCCGCCCTAGTACTGGGTGGCGTTGAGGTAATCTCACCAACAACTGCATAAAAGAGATTTTCGATGTCGGCGAAACTAATCTCAGGTATTCCAGAACTGCAACGATAAAATTGTGACGACAACACCTCGGAGCTCAACTCCCCGGGACACTGCCACAACCTCTAAATGTCAGGAGGCACCAAGAACAATGTTCTCGTCACAAAACTATTGGAACGATTCCAAGATACCCGCATGATCCTAAATTTTTTTTAGTGAAATTTGAGAAGAGAAGAGTCAAAACTCTACGTTAGGATGCCTCACCAGAGCGATGAAGGGACTGGGGAGTAAAAAGAATTCCTAAACTCTCCGATATATAATTCCTAAATGACTCAAAACATTTTTCTAGACTCAACTCGTCCGCTAATTCGATCAAGCAGTGGGGGCTCCTAAGGTCGGGGAAGGCTCTGATACTAACTTGTAACGCCCTCGATGCGGCTATATCTCCCATGTGTCGAAGCATGACTTAGAGGCATAACCGCATTGAAAGCAATGTCGCAAGTGAGGTAATCTTCGCAAACAACCCATGTAATATAATAAGGGAAAAGAGATACATAGTTGGCTTACAATCGCCACTTCACACAATTACATGAATAAAGCATTACAACATCCAAATACAATCAAGGTCCGACTATGGAACCAAAATAAAAGAAGACTACCCCAAATGCTACACAGATCCCTGATCGACCCCAACTGGGCTCCACTACTGACCGACTATAACGAAACAAAATAAAGGACAAGATCTTCATCGAGCTCCTCCTGAGATCGGTTGCGTCATCTGCACGGACTCATCGGCACCTGCAAGCTGGTTTTGGAAGTATCTGTGAGCCACGGGGACTCAGCAATCTCGCACCCTCGCGATCAAGACTATTTAAGCTTATAGGTAAGACAACGTAATATGAGGAGCTGCAGCAAGCGACTAGCATATATGGTGGCTAACCTGATCGCAAAAGAGAGCGAGAAGAGAAGGCAAAGCACGAACGAAGAACTAGAGAACATCTTACGGTAAACATTACTCCAACACCATGTTCACTTCCCGGACTCCGCCGAGAAGAGACCATCACGGCTACACACGTAGTTGATTTATTTTAATTAAGTTAAGGTTCAAGTTATCTACAACCGTACATTAACTAATTCCCATCTGCCCATAACCGCGGGCACGGCTTTCAAAAGCTCAAATCCCTGCAGGGGTGTCCCAACTTAGCCCATCACAAGCTCTCACGGTCAACGAAGGATATTCCTTCTAGCGGGAAGACCCGATCAGACTCGGAATCCCGGTTACAAGACATTTCGACAATGGTAAAACAAGTCCAGCAACACCGCCCGAATGTGCCGATAAATCCCGATAGGAGCTGCACATATCTCGTTCTCAGGGCACACTCATATGAGACTAGCTACGAGTAAAACCAACCCTCAAGTTTCCCCGAGGTGGCCCCGCAGGCAGCTCAGTTCGGACCAACACTCAGAGGAGCACTGGCCCGGGGGGGTTAAAATAATGATGACCCTCAGGAGTGCGACTCCCAAGGGAAAACAAAAGGCTAGGTGGCGAATGGTAAAACCAATGTTGGGCATTACTGGAGGAGTTTTATTCAAGGCGAACTATCAAGGGGTTCCCATTATTACCCAACCGCGTAAGGAACGCAAAATTCGGGAACATAACAACGGTATGACAGAAACTAGGGCGGCAAGAGTGGAACAAAACACCAGGCATAAGGCCGAGCCTTCCACCCTTTACCAAGTATATAGATGCATTAATTAAATAAGATATATTGTGATATCCCAACAAGTAAACATGTTCCAACAAGGAACAACATCTCCATGTTCCAACAAGGAACAAACTTTAATCTTCACCTGCAACTAGCAACGCTATAAGAGGGGCTGAGCAAAGTGGTAACATAGCCAAACAACGGTTTGCTAGGACAAGGTGGGTTAGAGGCTTGGTTCACAATATGGGAGGCATGATAAGCAAGTGGTAGGTATCGTAGCATAGGCATAGCAAAAGAGCGAGCATCTAGCAAGCAAAGATAGAAGTGATTTCGAGGGTATGGTCATCTTGCCTGAAATCCCGCAAGGAAGAAGAACGAGTCCATGAAGAAGACAAACGGACGTAGACGAACGATTCCTCACAAACACGACGTTATCGGAACCAACCCGAAGAAGCAACATCGGAAAGGAGCAAACAACATAGTAAACAACCACCACATAACATGGCATGATGCACAACCAAATATGATGCATGTCCGGTTTAATGAAGCATGGCATGGCAAAGTGCAACAAACAACCCTACAAATTAAGTGGAGCTCAATATGCAACAAGTTGCATATTGACGAAATACCACGACAAGTTATTTAGTTCGATCTCGTTTATGTACCCAACAATATTAAATGTTGTTAAACATGGCAAGAGGGTGAAGCAAAGTAAAACTACCTATCTAGTCAAGGTTAAATGAGGCCGGAAGCAACAAACAACAATTCCGGTAAATCCCCATATACATATATTAGGTTCGGTACTGTTCTGCCCTAAACACAATTTTAGAGTTGTTAAACATGCAAAACAAGTACACCATGTTAAACTAGGCATTTCTCTACCCCATTTACATATAAAGTTTATTAAAAACCGAGCCACGGTTATTTAGTTATGAATTAAACCGTTTTAGCAAGTTATTTAAGCAAATTAAAACAAACAACATTTTAAACATTTTAAACATGGGTGAAAATGGCATATTATGAAACTAGACAAAATTCTAAGCATTTTTTATATATAAATTATTTTAAAAAGATGTACGGTTATTAAGTTATTATAAGCGTGAACATGGAGGGTTTTTCTGAAAAACTGCAGTCTCTGGATAAATAGGAAATTCGGCCGCGAAAAAAAACAGGCACTCGGGCCGAATCTAGCTGGCCCAACAAGAACAGGGGATCTGGAGGGGAAAGCTCACATTGGGCCTAGCAGGGGCGCGCGGAGCTGGGCCTCGCGGGCGAAGGGAGCTGGGCCTGCGCCTTGGTGCTGGGCCGGACTTGCTGGAGGAAGCTCTGGGCCGGGGCGAGGGAAGTGGAGGCCCACGCGCGTTCGCTGTGGCATCGTGCCCGGTCAACGCGAGGCATGTGCGAGCGGGCAAACTGCTCGCTCTGAAGAAACAGCGACAGCAACAGGTGAACTCCGGCGCGATTGCAGGGACTTAGTGAGGCGATGCAGGCGAGGATCGACGGCGACCAGAGGCGGGAGTCGAGGGCGGCTTGGGACCACGTCGGCAGCGGCTTGCGGAGGCGCTTGGCGTCAGGAGGCGGGCTTGACAGGGGCATGGTGCGGCTGCCGGCTGGAGGAGGCCGCAGCAGGGACGCAGCGAGGTTGGACGAGGCAGGGCAACCGGCGGGAGGAACTTGAGGAGGTACAACGCTGGCATCCCATGGCCGGAGCAGATGCGCTGGCGACGAGGGGCAGCGGGAACAGGCAGAGAACGGCGGAAATCGAGCGCGGAGGAGCCGGGCATGGCGGATCCAGACGCGTACACAAAGAACTTGGCGATGGCGGTTTCCTCCTTGCGGTTCCTGCACGGACGTACCCTGGGAGAAAGAGAGAGCAATATTGAGCGAGAGGGACAGAGAGACGATAGGAGGAGGAGAACGAAGGGAGGGACAGGGACGAGGCCGGTCCTGGTGGCTTCGGTGGTGGACGACGGGATCCAGGGGAGGCACCGGTTGGGTAGGTTCATAGGCGATTGGCCGGGGGCTGAAATCGAGGAGGGATGGGTGGAAGAATCAGACAGATCCCGAGGAAGGGGGAGACCAGTTGGAGAAATCAGTGGGTGGCGGCACTAGGAGGATTGGACGGGCTAAGGCTAGGGTTAGGGGTTGATCTATTTAAATAGGTAGGGGGATAGCTCTTGGACCCTCCGATTAAATCGGACGATCGAGAATAAGAGGTTAGAGGAGTCCAAATAAGAAAACAGTGATGTTTTTGTAGATGTTTGGGGATATTCCGGACACAACGGTAGCGACAACCCGGGTCGGGTCTAGGACAACTTTCGGACGCGCGCGCGAGGAGGGCCGCGGGCTGACGAGAGAGGTTAGGTTGGATCTGGCGGATTGGTCTGAGAGAAGAGGGGGGAGATGCAGCCCCGCACGGTTTCCGGAGACTGAAAACATCCGACCGAAAGAACGGCTATACTGCCGCTATAGTTAAACGTTGGGGCGTCAAACGAACTCCGAATGCGATGAAACTTGACAGGCGGTCTATCTACACTATAGTAAGACCACACGCCAACTTTCATCCCATCCCGAGAACATTTTCTGGCCACTTATAAAATATTATTTCGGACATGCCGCGGGCGCGTGCAAGTGTGGTTGGACTCAGAATGGACAACGGACGGAACTGGGGGAATCCGGACGGATGCAGGTTTTGAAAACATGAAGATGCAATGCACATGATGACATGACAAGAAGCAGCACGCAAGAAAATGACATGGCAACAACAGAGAATAACAGGAAGACACCTGGCACATCGGTCTCGGGGCGTCACAGCCAATCTCCCATGTCGCTCCTTCGTTCAGGAAATGTATCATGTAGACAACAAGAAGAAGACAACAATGAAAGAGTGACCCATCCAATATGCGTAATTGAGGATGGCTCAAAGGGAAGGAGTTCACTTTTAGGAGATTCTCGCAAATGTTGGTGTTGCATATCGTGTATGCATTCACATGACCAAATTGTCTCATGACGGTACCGCCTTGTGAATCCTTCAAAATGAAAGAACATGACAAACACTCGGAAAAACAAATGAGGTTATCGGAGATGCAAAACCTATCATTCGTGTGGTAAAATAGCCAACAAGTGGATGCGTCATGCTCATCATAAGAAAGGACAAGGGAGCATTTCATAGTATGGAGGCATATGATGCGAGAACAACCAAATAGAATAGGCGCAATCAAGCAAGCATGCATCGCAAGTAAAGTTTCCAAGTCTCCAAGATCAATAATCATAGATGCAACAATTGGAGGCTAGCGACAATGAACAAAATATATCATGTGAGAGGCATGAATATATACGTCATCAACCCAAGAAAGCAAGTAAAAATGGAACATGGGTGCTGCAACAAAGCAAGCAATCATATGAATCAAGGCAAGCAAGCTAGTAGTGCGAAGATGCAACGTACTAGAAGGAATCATAGCAAACATGTCATGGGTGCAAATAGTGTGCATGAATAATTCACATGACATAGCACAAGCATGAAAGGATGATATGAGCAAAATAGCATCAATAGCATGAGGCACATGATAAACATGGAAATAGCAACAAGGATATCCACCAAGCATGAAAATACACATAAGAGTAGCATAATGGTGAATCATGGTGTAACACCCTCGATGCGACTATAGCTCCCACGTGTCGAGGCATGACTTAGAGACATAATCGCATTGAAGGCATATGTCGCAAGTTAGGCAATCTTCACAACATCCCATGTAATAAAGATAATAAAAGGGGAGATAACATAGTTGGCTTACACTTGCCACGTCAATCAAAATACATAAATAACATTACATCAACCAAACACTCATGGCCCGACTACGGCGCCAAAATAAAAGATAACCCAACATGCGACACGGTCCCGATCACCCCAATTGGGCACCACTACTGATCATCAGGGAAAGACACGTAGTATCGTTGAGAGTCCTCGTCGAACTCCCACTTGAGCTCAAGCGCGTCACCTGGAGCGGAATCATCAGGCCCTGCATCTGGTTTGGAAGTAATCTGTGAGCCACAGGGACTCAGCAATCTCGCACCCTCGCGATCAAGACTATTTAAGCTTAAAGGTAAGGCTAGGGAAAATATGTGGAGCTGCAGCAAGCGACTAGCATATATGGTGGCTAACCCATTCGCAAAAGAGAGCGAGAAGAGGAGGCAAAGCGCGAGCGAGAAACTAGAGAACAACCTGCGCAAGCATTACTCCAACACCGTGTTCACTTCCCGGACTCCGCCGAGAAGAGACCATCATGGTAACTCACACTATTGATTCATTTTAATTAAGTTAAGGTACAAGTTATCTACAACCGGACATTAACAAATTCCCATCTGCCCATAACCGCGGGGACAACTTTCAAAAGTTCAAATCCCTGCAGGGGAGTCCCAACTTAGCCCATGACAAGCTCTCACAGTCAACAAAGGAATAGACCTCCTCCCGAGACGTTCCGATCAAACTCGGTTCCCGGTTCTTCAAGACAACTCCGACAATGGTAAAACAAGTCCAGCAACACCACCCATTGTGCCGAAAAATCCCGATAGGAGCTGCACATATCTCATTCTCAGGGCACACCGGATAAGCTAAGCGTACGGGAGCCAACGTAACCCAAGTTGCCAAGGGACGGCCCCGCACGGTGCTCTAGGTTGGACCAACGCTCAGAGGAGCACTGGCCCGGGGTTTTAAATTAAGATGACCCTTGAGTCCGCGAAACCCAAGGGAAAAGGCTAGGTGGCAAATGGTAAAACCAAGGTTGGGCATTGCTGGGGGAGTTTTATTCAAGGCGGACTGTCAAGGGGTTCCCATTATAACCCAACCGCGTAAGGAACACAAACTCCGGGAACATAACACCGATATGACGGAAACTAGGGCGGCAAGAGTGGAACAAAACACTAGGTGAGAGGCCGAGCCTTCCACCCTTTACCAAGTATATAGATGCATTAAGATAACATGGCAATATAATGATATCCCAACAAGTAAATAATGTTCCAACAAGGAACAGTCTCCAATCTTCACCTGCAACTAGCAACGCTATAAGAGGGCCTGAGCAAAGCGGTAACATAGCCAATCAACGGTTTGCTAGGACATGGTGGGTTAGAGGTTTGACATGGCAATTTGGGAGGCTTGAAAGCAAGTGGTAGGCATCGTAGCATTGGCATAGCAAAAGAGCGAGCATCTAGCAAAGCAAAGATAGTAGTGATTTCGAGGGTATGATCATCTTGCCTACAAAGTTGTCAGAGTTGACTGGATCCTCGAAAGCAAACTCAACGGGCTCCTCGTTAGCGAACTCGTCTCCCGGCTCTACCCAAACAAGACAAACAAGCAACAAGGACATAATCAACCACGTGCAAGGCTCAAACAACATGATGCAAAGAAGATACGCTATGCGGGATGCGATGCGGGATGCATATGCAAGATTTGACAAGGAATGCATGAACCTGGCCTCAAATAGGAATTCCAAGTGTGCCACTGGAAAGATGAGATGAAATCGCTTGAAAACGATATAAAGAACACCGGAATCGGAGTTATGGTTTGGAAATGGCAAGCAATTCAAATATGATCACGTTCTGCGATTTGCAGCACGTAGCCATCTAAATGCAACAAGATGAACATGCTACAGCACCCAAACATGGCATAAAAATACATGGCAGGAAACCATTCATGATGCTTAACAAAAGTCTAGCACTGAGCTGCGGCCAATTCATCCATTAACAGGTTCAAACAAGCATGGCAAAAATGCATTTGACAAACAGATTTCAGACTTAGTGAAATTAACACTTGTCTGGAATTTCAGATCAGATAGCACTCTTTGGAGCAACAAAACTACATGCTACAGGATCAGAACATGGCAAAGTAAAGTTGGCATGGAGCTACTCAAAGAGCTTAACAAAAGTCCCTTAGTGACCTTGAGCCAAAAGGGATAAGAAAATACATTTGCAAGCATGTGAACATGGCAAAAACATAATCAGATCACAGACTTAGTGAAAACTGGAGCAAGCTGAAAACAGATATCAAGTAGGCATGTTTACGAGCTCGATGCACTCACTACAGAGAAAGTCATGACAATCTAAGCATGCACCCATCAAGAATACAAAAATACAAGCTAGACATGGCAAGAACAATAGCATAGCATGCACGGATCAACTACAACATCATCAGCAAAATCGCTAACAAGTAGACAATCTGCCCAGATTCACGAAATGACAAAAGTACAGCTCGATTGACTCAAACTAGGGTGCTCCATAAATGCAAACAAAGACATGGATGGATAGAGAACTACAAGATTAACAAAACATCCTTACTGATCATCCTCAAAAGAGGCACGGATCACTAGGAAACAACAGGAACATATGGCCATATGAGATGACCAGCTCAAGGACTTAGTGGAAATGCTAAGTCCCTGAAATCAGCATTAACAAATGCCTCACTTTGCAAGCTTGTGCTAGTCACCACACACATCACAAAAATACATGGGTTGCACCTCTGGAAAGAAGGCAAAACCCTTAACAAAACATATGTAGAGCACCAGGGCATATCATGCACACATTAATCATGGCAAAAATGACAAATAGCTAAATGGAGCAGCAGATCTGACAATTATCTCAAATAGCATTCTCCTAACAGCATTTCGGGCATCAAGATGAACTCAAATGAAAATGACGCAATGAGATGAAATGATGTGCTCTCTGAGATGTCCATTTTGATATGCTATATTCCCAAAACGGAGCTACGTATGAGGAGTTATGATGCGATGAACAAGGGCATTTGAACTAGAGTTTCGGAAGAAAGTCAACCGAGTTTTGGATCTCAGATCCAGATCGGATCGGGCCAGTACTGTAGCTGGCACGGTCGCCGAGGATGGTCGGGGCGGC